>NW_022436974.1:20424583-20656146 GCF_009761245.1 Sapajus apella
TCTCCTATTCTGTAGGCTGCATGTTCACTCTGTTGCTAGTTTATTTTACTGTGCAGAAGCTCTTTAGTTTAATTAGATCCCATTTGTCAGTTTTGGCTTTTGTTGTAATTGCTTTTGTTGTTTTAGTCATGAAGTCTTTTGCCATGCGTATGTCCTGAATGGTATTGCCTAGGTTTTCTTCTAGAGTTTTTATGATTTTTGGTTTTACATTTAATTCTTAATCCACCTTGAGCTAATTTTTGTATAAGGTGTAAGAAAAGCGTTCAGTTTCAGTTTTCTTCATGTGGCTACCCAGTTTTCCCAGCACCATTTATTAAATAGGGAACCTTTTCCCCATTGCTTGTTTTTTTTTTTGTTTGTTTTGTTTTTTGGTTTTTTTTTTTTTGGTCAGGTTTTTCAAAGATCAGTTGGTTGTAGATGTGTGGTGTTATTTTGCAGATTTCTGTTCTGTTCCATTGGTCTATATGTCTGTTTTGCTACCAGTACCATACTATTTTGGTTACTGTAGACTTACAGTGTAGTTTGAAGTCAGGTAGCATGATACCTACAGCTTTGTTGTTTTTGCTTAGGATTGTCTTGGCTATATGGGCTCTTTATTGGTTCCATGTGAAATTTAAAGTAGATTTTTCTAATTCTGTGAAGAATGTCAATGGTAGTTTGATGGGAATAGCATTTAATATATAAATTACTTTGGACAGGATGGCCATTTTCATGATCTTGATTCTTCCTATCCATGAGCATAGAATGTTTTTCATTTGTTTGTGTCCTCTCTTATTTCCTCCAGCAGTGGTTTATAGTTCTCCTTTAAGAGATTCTTCACCTCCCTTGTAAATTGTATTCCTAGGTATTTTACTCTTTTTATAGCAATTATGAATGGAAGTTGATTCATGATTTGGCTCTTTGCTTGTCTATTGTAGGTGTATTAGAATGCTTGTGATTTTTGAATATTGATATTGTACTCTGAGACACTGCTGAAGTTTCTTATCAGCTTAAGGAGTTTTGAGTCTGAGAAGATAGGGTTTTCTAAATATAGAATCATGTCATTTGCAAACAGAGACAATTTTATTTATTCTCTTCCTATTTGAACGTGCTTTATATCTTTCTCTTGCCTGATTGCCCTGGGCAGAACTTCCAATACTATGTTGAATAGGAGTGGTAAAAGAGGGCATCCTTGTCTTGTGCCAGTTTTCAAAGAACATGCTTTCAGCTTTTGCCCATTCTGTATGATATTGGCTCTTGGTTTGTCATAAATAGCTTTATTACTTTGATATATGTTCCATCAATACCTAGATTATTGAGAGTTTTTAACATGAAGGGATGTTGAATTTTATCAGAGGTCTTCTCTGCATCTATTGAGATAATCATTTTTTTTTGTCATTGGTTCTGTTTATGTGATGGATTATGTTTACTGATTTGTGTATGTTGAACCAGCCTTGAATCCTAGGGATGAAGCTGACTTGATTATGGTGATTTTTTGATGTGCTGCTGGATTCAGTTTGCTAGTACTTTATTGAGGATTTTTACATTGATGTTCCTCAGGGATATTGGCCTGATGTTTTCTTTTTTGTTGTTGTTGTGTCGCCACAAGGTTTTGGTATCAGGATGATGCTGCCCTCATAGGGAGGAGCCCCTCCTTTTATATTGTTTGGAATACTTTTAGAAAGATGGTACCAACTTTTCTTTGTACTTCTGTTAGAATTTGGTTGTGAATCCCTCTGGTCCTGGCCTTTTTTGGTTGGTAGGATATTGATTACTCCCTCAATTTCATAACTTGTTATTTGTTTATTCAGGGATTCAACTTATTCCTGGTTTAATCTTGGGAAGGTGTATGTGTGCAGAAATTTACCCATTTCTTCTAGATTTTCTAGTTTATTTGCCTAGAGGTGTTTGTAGTATTTTCTGATGGTAGTTTGTATTTCTGTAGGGTCACTGGTGATATCTCTTTTAGCATATTTTATTGTGTCTATTTGACTTTCCTCTCCTTTTTTTCTTTATTAGTCTAGCTAGCAGTCTATTTTTCTTTTTTTTTTTTTTTTTTTTTTTTTTTTAAAAAAAAGCTCTTAGTTTTTTTTTTTTTTTTTTTTTTTTTTTTCAGGTCTCTATCACCTTTAGTTCTGCTGTAACCTGAGTAATTTATTGTCTTCTGCTAACTTTTGAATTTGTTTGCTCTTGCTTCTTTAGTTCTTTTAATTGTGATGTTAGGGTGTTGATTTTAGAGCTTTCCTGCTTTCCAATGTGGGCATTTAGTGATATAAATTTCCCTCTTAACACTGCTTTAGCTGCATCCCAGAGAGTCAGGTATATTATCTCTTTGTTCTCATTGGTTTCAAAGAACTTCTTGATTTCTGCCTTAATTTTGTTATTTGCTCAGGAGTTATTTAGTAGCAGGTTCTTCAATTTACATATGGTTGTGTGGTTTTGGGTGAGTTTCTTAATCCTGAGTTCTAATTTTATTACATTGTGGACTGAGAGACTGCTTATTATGATTTCCATTCTTTTGTATTTGCTGAGGGATGTTTTACTTCCAATGATGTGGTCAGTGTTAGAATAAGTGCTATGTGACACTGAGAAGAATGTATATTCTGCTTATCTGGGTGCAGAGTTCTATAGATGTCTATTATGTTCACTTGCTGGGTGCTCTTTTATTGGGTGCATATATATTTAGGATAGTTAGCTCTTCTTCTTTCTTTGATCCCTTTACCATTATATAATGCCCTTCTTTGTCTTTTTTATACTTTTGTTGGTTTAAAGTCTGTTTTATCAGACTAGAATTGCAACCCTTATTTTTGTTTGATTGTTTTTTATTTTTTTGCTTTCCATTTGCTTGGTAAATATTCCTCTATCCCTTTATTTTGAGCCTATGTGTGTCTCTGCATGTGAGATAAGTCTCCTGAATATAGCACACTGAGACTTGTGTATGATTCACAAAGTTCTTGTGCTGTGTTTTTCAGCTCCTTCAGGTCATTTATGTTCTCTCTAAACTGGTTTTTCTAGTTAGCAGTTCCTGTAACCTTTTATTCAGGTTCTTAGCTTCTTTGTATTGAGTTATAACATGCTCCTTTAGCGCAGAGGAGTTTGTATTACCCACCTTCTGGAGCCTACTCTGTCAATTTGTCAATCTCATTGTCCGTCCAGCTTTGTATCCTTGCTGAAGAGGTGTTGCAATCATTTGGAGAAGAGCCATCTGGCTTTTGGGATTTTCAGCATTTTTGCATTGATTTTTCCTCATCTGTGTGGATTTATCTACCTTGGATCTTTGAGGCTGATGACCTTTAGATGGGATTTTTGTGGGGAGATATTTTTGGTTGGCGTCGTTGTTGTTCTGTTTTGTTTATTAGTTTTTCTTCTAACAGGCCCGTCTTCTGCAGGCCTGCTGCAGTTTTCTGGATGCCCATCCCAGACCCTGTTTGCCTGGGTATTACCAGTAAAGGCTGTAGAATAGCAAAGATTGCTGCCTGCTCCTTCCTCTGGAAGCCTCATCCCAAAGGGGCACCAGCCTGATGCCAGCCGGAGCTCTCCTATATGAGGTGTCTGTCAACTCCTGTTGGGAGATCTCTCCTAGTCAGGAGGCATGGGGGTCAGGGACCCACTTAAGAAGGCAGTCTGGGCTGGGTGTGGTGGCTCACACCTGTAATCCCAGCACTTTGGTAGGCTGAGGTGGGTGGATCACAAAGTCAAGACATTGAGACTATCCTGGCCAAAATGGTGAAACCCCATCTCTACTAAAATTACAAAAATTAGCTGGGCGTGGTGGCGCAGGCCTGTAGTCCCAACTACTCAGGAGGCCGAGGCAGGAGAATCACTTGAACTTGGGAGCAGTGAGCCGAGATTGTGCCACTATACTCCAACCCAGCAACAGACAGAGCGAGACTCTTTCTCAAAAAAAAAAAAAAAAAAAAAGAAGGCACTCTGTCCCTTAGCAGTGCTAATGTGCTGTGCTAGGAGAAACCCCCTTGTCAGAGTCAGTTGCTGTCTTCAGAGCCAGCAGGCAGAAAAGATTAAGTCTGCTGAAGATGTGACCCCAATTGCCCCTCCTCTAGCCAGGTGCTCTGTCCCAGGGAGATGAGAGGTTTATCTGTAAGCCCCTGACTGGAGCAGCTGGATTTCCTGCAGAGATACTCTACACAGTGAGGAGGAATCTGAAAAAGCAGTCTGGCCACAGCTGCTTTGCTGCACTGCAAAGTCCAAACCTCTCTGTCTCCTTAGCACTGTCAGGGGAAAAACACCTACTAAAGCCACAGTAATGGTGATCATCACTCCCCCACCCAAAATCAAGCTCAACAGTCCCAGGTGAACTCCAGACTGCTATGCTGACAGTGAGAATTTCAAGCAAGCTTGCTGGGTTCCATGAGAGTCGGGCCTGCTGTGCGAGACTGCTTGGCTCCCTCACTTCAGCCCACTTTCCAGGGGAGTGGACAGGTCTGTCTCACTGAAGTTCCAGGTATAGCTGGAGTATAAAAAAACTCCTGCAGCTCAGTGCCTGCCCAAACAGCCACCCATTTTTGTGCTTGAAACCCAGGACCCTGATGGCATCGGCTCACAAGGGAATCACCTGATCCATCGATTGCAAAAATCCACGGAAACACATAGTACTAGAAGCAGGTAGCACAGTCCCTCACCTTGTCCCTTGGCTGGGGGAGGGAGGTCTCCTGGCTCTGCACACTTTCCAGGTGAAGTGACTCCCCACCCTGCTTCTGCTCACTCTCTGTGGGTTGCACCCGCTGCCTAACCAGTCCCAATGAGATAAACTAAGAACCTCAGTTGGAAGTGCAGAAATCACCAGTCTGCATTTTGTCTCACTGGGAGCTGCAGCCCAGAGCTGTTTTAATTTGGCCATCTTGTCAATTAATAATTTACTAGAAATTAAATCTCTACACAAGGAGAAGCAACAAAAGAAGAAGGAAGCAAGGTTGATCATTAAATATAAATCTCTACTTCTTTTTGATTTGTGTGTATGTATTTTTTTCTTTGTGTTTTACTATGTTTTGAATGAAATGTAGTACTTGAGTCTGAGAAGACAAATAATTAGGTCAATTATGAGCCTGTAGCTGAAATACTCACTTCTTGACTCTTAGGTCAATCTCCCTCCTCTACTCCACATTAATACCTATATTTTAAGTATTTATGAACTCCCTGTTATAAATAAGTATAGTCAATTAATGTTATTTGAAGTAATTATATTCTATAAATTAGCCAAGAATATTGAATTACTGAAAGCTAGGGACCATTGTTCCTAGGGGAAGTATAGAGTTAGGTTCCTGTGAGCCTCTGGTTATAATACTGTCTACTGGTCAACATTTGACCTTGTCTTATGTGTGTTTTGTTTAGAGACATATATTTTATTCATTAATATTGACCTCATGGCCACCAGCACTACAACTCCTGCCTGGCAAACCTCATCTAACACATGTATTCCCTTCGTAGGCACACTACAGCCTTCTTGAACTTAGGAGCACTGGACAGCACTTTTCCACTCTACCTTGGGTTCAATTTAAACAGGGAAATCATCAATAAAGAAGGCACAAAAATTTTTAAAAATTGGTAAGAAGGTAGGGCAACTCCTTGTTCAGTCTGAAAACTTTCATGTCATATAACTCAAAGTGTTCAAGCTGGGAACTCGCATGTTACATGACTAATTTTTCCATGCTCTATACATGTACATGAATGACCTTGAAAGCACAAATACTGATTTTGGAGTTACAAATACATTTTAGCAAATAGGCAAATTTTCAAATATGGAATCTATGAATAATGAAGATTGATTTTATAGTATATACATTTCTATATGATTATATTTATATACAGATAAATTTAGAACATAAAATTGACCTTTGAGAATAATTATAAATATTTGATTAGGTCAAAGAAGGGGGAAAACAGAGAGCAGAGCAACAGATGTATTTTCTATGCAGCTTTGAGTGAAATGGAGTAAGCAGAGACAAACCACATCTACAATTGTTGAGTGACATATCTGAGTCTGTTGATGAAGAAGGAGCTGGATGTTTGAATAAGGAGCTGAATGTGATGGAAAGAGATCACAGAACTCTGCTATGATGTGACCAACCCTGGCATGTATTAATCACAGCAGAGTTTTACTAAATATAGCTGTTGATTGTACACTGAAATTGCTCCTTCGGTTCTGACAAACTAATATTTCAAAGACTACTCGAAGTTTTTACCATCTTAACTATCCTAGCTATCATTTCTAAGATCAGGGTAAACAAGTAATTTTCAATAGGACAAAGAGAACTTACATGATAATTCAAAAACTGCGTAGCAGTTTGGGAATAAAACACCTAGTCAGTGCAATTAGAATTTACTTCTCATGAAGATATTATAACTTCACATAGAAAACTGAGAATTAAAATTAAATAATTCTTAATTGAGACAAGACCAGGTAAATGCCAGAAAACTTTTGGACTCCACAGTGGCAGAAAAAAACCCACCATAACAGCAGCCTTTAAAGTTACAACCAAGGACATACTTCACTTAAAGCATTTCTTATAAAGTCAGTGGGCCTCATTTATCTTCCATAAAGTTAGTTGGGAGAGAGAATAGTGGCCATGCAACCAGACCAGGAACTCATGCAAAACTATTTTAAGAGAACAGAATTTTGTGTCTGAGAACAGGAGACATGGAGGTGATCATTAGACTGACTAATTCCAAAAGATTTAGTACTGAAGTTTGTTTCATGGAGTGACAACTTGAAAATGTTGAGGAGGTTTTTCCTGGAGATCTTCAAAGGCTCTTTGCTTCACTAATCTAATTCTTTGGTCGAGTCATTAATTTTGCCCATAAGAATAAGGGGTATTTTAGCTCATAAGAAACTCCAGAGTCACGAAGGAGCAACTTGATGTGATTAAAACAAGCTCTTTCCATGATAGGCTCAGCTGAAGAATTTGGATAAATGCTAATTCTTTGATTTTCATATTTCAGTGAATTGGCTCTCTTATCAGTTCCCATTATGCTGACTTTTTTCATGAAAATGAAAAGAAAATGAGGGATTGCAGTTCAAGTTTCCTCTTAATGTGATGGCTGCCTTCTGTGAGAGTCATCAGGAAGTCAGCTCACTCAAATTTTCAAAATCGACTAGAATCCATAATTGCTGGTGTTGTCTGAGCCCCATACTCTTTTCAGGACATGTGAATTCTCCTTGGCTTTTACTTAGTCAGTGGGATTTTCTATGCTTCTTTTCTTCCTTCTCCAAATACTGCCAACAGACTAAATTTATGGATTGCCCAGTTATTTCCCTTTGGCAAAAAAAAAAAAAATGTTTCTAGACTGTTCTGAGTATGTAAGAAGACTAGGACCATCCCCATTTAATATAGAAAGATGAACTAGCATGAAACAGAGAGAAAAGAATTCTCATGAGTTTTAAGATATAAGTTTCATAGAGATTTAAAGAGGATTCAAAAGCTAGAATCGAATTACTGAACTATGGAGACTATGAAACTATATAGGCATATGCAGCCTTCTCAGAATGGGGTTAAATTATTAGCAGAGCTGTCGTTCACTGATATTTAATTCTAAAGGGGCAGAGTAACCACAGTTGTCATTGAAGCCTCGACAGTGCACTCTTAACAACAGCCTCCAGTTTCTAAAGAATGGGCATTACTCCTCAATCAAATGAAAGGATTATGATGTTTAATTATATGTGTCAACCTAACCAGGTTAAAGGGTAATGAGATAGCTGGTAAAACATTATTTCTGAAAGTGTCTGTGAAGGTGTTTCTAGAAGAGATTATCATTTGAATTAATAGATTTAGTAAAGAAGATCCCCTTGCCAATATGGGTGTACATTATCCTCCTTTGAAGAACCACCTGAATAGAATAAAAGAGGAAGTGTGAGGAATTTAGATTTGGAAAGAATTATATCACTGGCTTTTCTGAATCTTCAGCTTGTATATGACACATCATGGCACTTCAGGTCTCCATAACTGCATAAAGCAATTATCATAATAAATCTCCTTGTGTATATATATCCTATTGATTCTATTTCTCTGGAAAACTCAGACTAATACAAAAAGGCTATAGTTCTGATTGGAGTAACTTAAGAAAATAACCCCTGTTTGGATAGACAAAATCCTTTTCTGTGTGTTTCTGTGTTAGGGTATTGCTATCACTTATAACTAATTATGCCTGTTGATCTTTCTAAAGTGGGTGAATTGTTCTTGCATTTTCCCAGTGTGAATTATTTATTTTTTGCAATTTTGTCTCTCCTTTTCTATATCCTTTATGCTATTTGAAATTTAGATCTCCCTTATTAAGAAGAAAGAAAAAGAAATAAAAATGTAGAGCAAGAAGAAGGAATGTAAGAAGAAGAAAAGATTAGAAGTAATTATTAGTTTGTTCAGGCCATTTTCTTGACATGATTCATTGCAGCGTGGCTTGTTTAATCCTGGATGGCTATACCTTTTGTATTGTGGTGGCTTTAAAATAAGTCCAAAAATCTGATACTCTTTCCCTGAAGGAGTAAAGTCTAATTTTCCTCCCACGGAGTGAGGATCAGACATAATGACTCACTTCTAACAAATAGAGTAGACATTATTGTGTGTCATTTCCTATACTGGATAATAAAAGGATCACAGCTTCCACTTTGCTGGTTCTCTTTTATCACTTGCTCTTGGGAAGCCAGTTGCCGTGTCATGGAAGGACTCAAGTAGCCCTGTGGAAAGGCCCATATGATGAGGAACTGAGGCCTCCTGCCCACAGCCATGTGATTCGAAATGAATTCTACAGCCCTAGCCATCAGCTGCACTGAAACTTCATGAGATACTCTGGGAATAAACCACCCAGATAAACTCTTCCTAAATTTCTGACACATAAAAATTATGAGATAACCGTTTATTATTTTAAGCCATAGTTATTGTGTAATTTGTTACATGATAATAGATAACTAATATACATACATTCACAATTTATAGCATGTATTCTAAATTTGCCTACAACTTTATCATTATTCTGTCCAGCTCCATGAATTCCAAAGTTCTGACTTCATTATTTGTCTTCATGTGTTAATTTTACTGGCACAAAAGAAAGCCAAGCTTTTTTCTCCTCTGTAATTTAAAAACTTCCTCAACACTGCTGCCTCAGGCCTCCCAGGCTTAAGTGCAGACCACACAAACAATACAACTTGGTTTTTTAAATCTCATCTTCAAGAGAGCACCTGAGCAGTTTCTAATTAAGATACTATCAAGACAAAGAAAAGTGGCAAATCAAGTAGATTTGAGTGAAGATTAGATTTATATTGAGAAGATCTAAGTTAATAGTAAGAATCATAATAGTTTTTATTGAACATTCATTATGTGTCAGTATTGGTGCTAAGCATTTTATATGCTTTATTTACCTTAGTCTTCATTATAACTTAATGAGGAAAGATATTATTTTGTTTCATGTATGAGGATATTGAAGTATAAAAGTAAATGATTGATCCAAGGACATATGGTTTATCTTAAGTAAAGCACAGATTCAAACTATCCTCTACCTCATTCTAGTCTCATTCATGCCCTGGCTCTACAATTAACAACTGTCAGAGCCTTAAACAAATAATAAAAATGGCATTATGAGCTGAATGTTTACATCTCTCCAAAAGTCATGTGTTGAAGCCCTAACTCCCAAGGTGAAGATATTAGGAGGCAGGGCCTCAGAAAGGTAATTAGATTTTATGAGGACATGAGGGTGGACTCTCCATGATGGAATTAACACTCTTAGAAGAAGAGATAAAACAGCTTCTTGTCATGGCTATGTGAGGATACAGAAAGTAGGTAGCTGTCAGCATACTGGGAAGAGAGCCCTCACCAAGAACCAAATCTGCTGGCACCTTGATCTTGAACTTCCCAGTCTCGAGAACTATGAAAAACAAACATTTGTTGTTTAACACACCCAGTCTGTGGTATTTTGTTATGACAACCAAAACTGACTAGGACGAAAACAATTATAATAATGAAACACATTAATAATGAATGTATCTCACATACCCTTTAAGAGACTGTTACAAGAAAAACATGGGACTCTAATATCCTCCCCCAATCCCAAACTGGAAAGAAGTTGAAAGACCAAAGAATGACTTGGACAAGTCCAGCTGGATGAGTAGATGAGTTTATTAGGACTTACATACAGGGCGCACCTGGACAATGGCAAGATAGCTCTAAAGATCTGTGCTGCCTCCCCTCTCTAAACTGCTTTAAAGCTAATTTTCTGGCTCTTTTCCAACCATGTTTGAGCAATGAGACTGTTTGTCTTAGTAGGTTCTCAAATGCATGATCTTTCTCACATTGTCATGGCATCCTTGTTTTCTTGGCTCCATGTCTGCAATGCTATTTCATGTCCTATATATGAATCTTAGCATTCCTATGAGTATAAAACAAATTCAAACCCAGCTGAGTGAAGCATTTGTAGGTATAATTCACTTTGGTGAAGTTTTGTTTCTTGGCTGGCTCATTTTTTAAAGGAGGATAATGCCAAAATGAGATTAACAGTGAAGCAATGCAAACAATGCTAATATCCACATTAAACATCCTATCTGTAAAATGTTTTTGTGAAAGACTAAGAAATTTCACTGTTTATATTAGTGTTCTGTGGCTATTGTAACAAAATAACTGTAAACTTTGTGGCTTAAGACAACAAACAACAGGTATTTATTATCTTACATTTCTAGCGGCTGAAAATCCTAAAAGAGTATTATTAGGATAAAAATCAAAGTGTTGGCAGGGCCAAAATCTCTCCACAGCTTCTAAGGGAAATCAATCCCCTGCCTCTTACAGCTTCTGGTGGCTTCTGGCATTCTGTTGCTCGTGGTAGCATCACTCCAATCTCTGCCCATATCATTACATCACTTTCTCTTCTTCCATGTATGTTCAGTATCATTTTGCCCTTCTCCTAAAAGGACATTTGTGATGACTTTAGGACATACCTAGAAAATCCAGGGCAATCTTCCTATGCTGAGATCCATAATCACATATGCAGAGAACCCTCCCCCATTCTTCCGTCTTTTTACTTTTAATGTAGCATTTGTAGATTCTAGATATTAAAACAATACATCTTTAAGTGGCAATTATTCAGCCCACTATACTCTTCTCACCCAATTCCAGCCTATTTCTACTTTGTGGTTTACTCCTCTCGCTCTTACCCCTCTTCTCTTTTCTTAGCAGCTTCTCTCAAACACTATTTCAGGAGAGATAAATCCTTTTCTTCCTATTACACAAAGCAAGTAAACTGTCCTCAGTCCTTAGGATCAAATGCCCATCTGTTGAGTATTTACGATAGCCAGTGGACAAAAACAAAACAAACAAAACATTATAATAGAACAATAAATAAACAGAAACCTTTTATTTAACAGAAACATAATCCCTAGAATGTTAAAATTTATTTTCCTTTTATTACAAGTAATTATATTTTCTATTATCTCATATCTCATTGCAATATAAAAATGATTTCAATATATTAATAGTCTCATGCAAATTCTAAAACGCATGTGCTAGTTTCACTATTTTAAAGATGATACAAATGGGCAAGATTGCATAGCTAGAAGGAAGCAAAAGTAGGATTCTAAAGCAGAGCCACTTCCAAGGCCTTGTCTTATCACTATGCTCTACTGTCTCTTCAGGCTCAGTTTTCCAGTCTGTAAAACGAGATTAAAGTATTGTTAGCCAAATATTTAACCTCAGAGTTAAATAAAGTAACTTAAATAAGGTAAGGTAAAAGTACCTTGTTTATTATAAAGTGTTATGCTAAAGTGACCACCCTTATATCCATAACCATCACCAATGTCACCATCACTGCCCCCACCACACTCAACCACTCCACTGTCATCACCGTTACCACCGACATCACCACCACCATCGCCATCTCCTACTGTTATCACCATCACCACTATCCCATCATCATCACTGGTTGTGTCATCTGCCATCACCACAAGTGCTGCCATTAGTACCATTACCACTACGACTACCATCATCACTACCACAACCATAGCTTCTAACACCACCGTTTCTTAGAGGAATGAAGAAACTGGCTTATACCAGCTCATGAGATACGATTGTTAACATCTCTTCCCAATTCAGCATTCACTGAAATATTGATAGCTCAGACATAGACCATGGCAGGGGTGTACACTTCTTGAAAAATGGGCAAATGCTACAAACCAGGGATCTTAATGCTCAAGCACACCAAGAATGTCCACAGTCAACACTACTTAAGTCACTACCATTACTGAAACCACCACCGTCACTGTCAGCACCTCCATCACCACTGCCTTCATCTCTACCACTGTCATCACCACAGTCCAGCTACTGCCAGTTGTCATTCTCAACATCATCAACTCACTGTTATCATTATCATCTAAAAGATTAATTTTTATTTGAATATTTTACTTAAATGAATCTGCATAGCATTGTGATTATTTAACTGATTATTCATAAGAATATAATATAAATTTTGGCCGTGGTACATGAGCCTATTGTAAAAGAGGATTATAAAAAAAATAGCATGGAGGAAGGTGGAGAGGGAGGGAACAAGGGCCAAACTCAGCATCCTTCCTGGCTGTGAAGTATGCTGTGAGGTTTTGCTGGATCTACTGAGCAGGCAAAGTCTGTCTAAACCAAATCCATTAAAACAATCCTGCTGGCACTCTATTACTTTGACATAAATTAAGCTACAGATTGCTTGAAAACATTCATCCCTGTGCATCGGAGAAGGTGTGTTGGATAAGACTGACACATGTACACACCTGGGGAGCCTTGTGGCTATGTGTGAGAAAACTCTCCCTTCACTGCATCATTAGAGTCAACATGGTGAAACCCCGTCTCTACTAAAAATACAAAAATCAGCTGGGCATGGTGGTGCGTGCCTGTAATCCCAGCTACTCAGGAGGCTGAGGCAGGAGAATTGCCTGGACCCAGGAGGCGGAGGTTGCGGTGAGCCGAGATCGCGCCATTGCACTCCAGCCTGGGAAACAAGAGAAAACCCCCTTTCAAAAAAAAAAAAAAAAAAAAAAGAAAGGGCTAAAAAGTGAGTTTGCTGTTGCTTAGGAAACTGCAAACAAAACTCTTTAGTTTTCTCATAGAAAATAAAAAAAGGAATAGAAATCAAATCATAAGACTATTTGTTAAACACTTATGAACTCTACCTTTATAATATTATATGATTGATATTATTTACATTTTACTAATACATGGACTGAAGCTAAGATAAAGTTACAGTAGATGGCAGGGTGGTGTTTTCTAGTTTCAAAGGCATGCTTTCCACTTCTTCTAACTAACTCACATATGGGAGAAAAGAAAACATTTCATAAAACTCAATAGGTACCAAAAACAAAGTTAGAGTTTTTGATGTTTATCTCTTTATATCATCATCATCACTTTAGAAAGTGGAGATTCCGTGATATTGTTCCATTTATAAAACAAGTCAGCTAATATAAGCCAAAACGAGGCTTGAGATTCACAGTGCAAACTTACAAACACTTCCTCCTATCCTTCTCCCACTACTCAAAACTTTGGCGATGTGGGTGTATGTACATTTACTGGAAATTGGGTCAGACTCTTTTGTAAGATGATTTGAAATTTGCTCAATAGCAACCTAAAACTTCTATTTTTATGTTACAGGCTATTTGGTTTGCTTTTTTTGCTTCACTGAGTGCTTGCACTAATGTCAGTCTGTGTTATATGGGTGGCTCTCAGGTTGATCACAGAACAATATCGTTCTTGAAGATTGTGCTTAATCAAATCCATTTGAAATCTTGGGCTTTATTCATTATTGTGAACATTAAGATAAATTATTTAGTTGACCTTTTCAGGTTCTTTTTAGACAATGTCATTAATTGTTCTCATTGTGTGGGTTTTTCTAACCCTCTTTAAAAACCCTATATCGATTCTTATTACAGTTCCTTATGCTACTTGGAGCTAATGTCTCAGTAAAGAAAATTGTGTATTTTCTCTATTTATACGTTTACCTAAAGCAAGATTTTTAAAGGAACTCTTCTTTCCTTTATTCAGCTGTCACCTTTTGCATAATGCCAGTAGGAGAAATAAACTGTCAATAATCACATGGTGGGAGATAGTAGAATCACTTCAATTCCAGACTAAGAAATTCCCAGCTGCTACTAATGTACATGAAAGATGATGTTTTAACAAGAATTGTTTTCTTATATCCTCAGTATTTCTTCAATGTATTCTTTTTTTTCCACTTTCATTGCCACTGACTTCAAGAGAACTTTATTTCCTTCAAGGGAGTCCATGTTATTACTTCACATGGTCCTTATATCTGTTTGTATTCAGTCAGAGTTATAGCATGAGCAAGCCAGAGGTTCAGTCTTGATCCTTTTCTGCATAAGAGTAGGAAATGACAGTATGACTCTAATCATGTGCAGGTGTTCCTTCCTTCTGTACCATTTACAGTTATTTAAATGTCAGCTGCTCTGACACACACACAGTCCTTTGTGCTAAAGATAAAGAGGAGATAAGGACTCACTCTTGCCATCACAGACAATCTGGAAGGTAATATAAATAGAAATTAATTAAAGCATAACCAGTACTAAAATCATTCAAATTAGTCCTTTTGTGATGACACAGTTCAACTGGGGACTAACTTACCTTGTCTGTCTGTTTATGGGGAGTATAGTGCATATAAGAGAGTTCAGGAGGCTGTTAATCCGAATGTTCAGATCCTTCGTGATCATTAAAGGATATAGTCATTAATTAGGTGGAAAGGGCAAGAGAGGGAGGAAAATTAATTCTGAAACATTTTACATAGGTGATATTATTTAATTTTCACATTGACCCTATTAATTAAACATCATTTCTTTTAACTCTAAACAAAAAACTAAGCCTCAGAGAAGCTAAGTACTGTAACTGGCCCAAGGCCATCACTTTGTAAGTGGTCAAACAATGATATAGTTTGATATGATTGGTTTGATTCCCAAGACACTGTTTTTGCTGTCCCAGTGGTTCTTAGTTTTTTTTGGATTTCCTGAACAAGTAAAGTTTCTAAAAATGGAGATTCATCATAGGGTTTCTAGCATCATGTTTTAGAAAATAATCATGTTAAAAATCACCATTGTCTATTAGAAATCCCATTTAATAAAAAGATTTTCTTTTAAATTAGCACAGATATGTACAGAAGAAGAACACAAGCCTTTCCAGAAAGGATAATTGGCAACCTTTCTCTCATACACACTCAAACACTACATTATTCTAAAATTCATTTTCTTCAGACCTGAGAGAGCTATTTTGTCCATCAGTATTTGGGAACCATTGCAGTGGACTAGTGATACATACAAAATCAGAATAATTATTTTGTTAGGAGAAAGCCACCACTCAGAGGGTGTCTGTGTGCTGGCCCAAATGGCTGACTCCTCAGGGGCCCTGTGTTCAGATGTCCATGGGACCCTATGTTATTTACAGTTAACTCTGTCTCTCTAACAAGTGTTTATTGTGTGCATAGCAGGGGAGTGGCAATCGTGAATGAGGGAGTGAGCAGCCAGCCCTTTGTTCTCCTCCTTAAAAAAAAAAAAATAAAAAGTGATGGTCAGAGTGAGAGGGAATTGAACTCCTACAATTAGGATTAGAAATGCCAGCTTTCCCCTATGGTTTATTGGGAGGAAGAAATAAAATTTGCCATGTGCCCCACGGAGCCTCTCAATATGAAGTCCTAATTCAAGTACTTACTGCCTGCTGTTCTCTGAATTTCCATTTAAAAATAATCATCAAAACCATATGGGATAAAAGGGGTGGAGGGGAGTCTCAAAAGGGAAATATGTGAATTGCAATCACTTTGGCCTTTCGCGTTTGGCTGAGTATCCCCTAAACACACAGCTCCCCTCTGTGCCTTTTGCAGCATGGTTTCCCATGCTGCTGCCCCAGCAGGGCCCAGGCCACCCCTCCCCGGCTTCCCTACTTGCTATCACTCACTACAGCTCAGAGCAGTAGAATAGAATGAACTTAGTTCTACTGGTCCTAGTGGCTCTCCACTCACGTTCCAACATCATTTTAAGTTTTTCTCCTCCAAGAGAAGCCTTTTCTACCTGCTTTCTCCACCTCTGGGGAAAATAACCATTGACTCCTGTGTGTCTCCAATGTGTCCTATTCTAACTTCAGTCACCTTCAGTCAGACTTCGGAAGTCCACCTGGATGGCTGTTCCACTAGACTCATGCCATAAAATTTAAATTTACATAATAAAAACAAAAGTAAACAAAAACATCCTGAATGGAAAGGCAATGGTATTGAGCACTAACGAGTTACTTGTTCCATAGTGATACTAACATCTTCAACTTTGGGCATTGTGAAGGCATAGCTTTTGGTGTGACAAGCACTATTTTTGGAGAATTTAAAGTAACATCAGCACTGTTTTATGTGTAGTAATGGTACTGTGTGTTTTCAGTATAAATTTCCAAAAGACTGGTTTTCACATGAAATTCTATCACAACTTAGCTTGTGGAGAATTATTTTCTTACACATAGACACAGATTATGCCCAACTCTGAGCTGTCCAATATAGTAGCCACTGGTGATAAGTGGCCACATAAGATGTGGCTAATCTGACTAATGTCTGTTGTAAGGGTAAAATATGTATTTGGATTTCAAATACTTCGTACAATGTAAGAATTTGTAATTCTACAAATACTTAGTAAATGTAGAATATTTCATTAATATTTTTATATTGATGACATGTTAAGTGATAATATTTAGGGCATATTGGGATACATACAAATTATTTTCACAGGTTTATTTTTACTTTTCTTAACATGCCTACTAGAAAATTTTAAATTTTATGCACTGCTCACATTTAAGACTCATATATTTCTTTTGGACAGGGCTGCTCTAGACAGACTGTATAAGTGGGCCAACTTATATGGCTACATAGTGAGTTGCCCTTGAACCTTGGATACCAAGCACAGAGGGTGGCGGTACTTAAATTTCATTAACGCATGTTTATTTTGAATCTGCCATGCACCAAACACTGTGCAGAGTGCTGGAAACGTTCCTGAGTACACAATGTAAAATCTCATAAGAAAGACATATTAAACAAAGAATTATTTGAGTACCTAATATGACCAGTGTAGTGCTGGCACAGTGAGGTATAAAGAAGTACCTAAGCCAAAGCATGCAGCTTCAAAGATGTTTCAGAATAGCCAAATATATTTTCTAATACAAAGTGAAAACATTTATTCCACAGTGTATTTTTTTCTCTCTTGCAATTTTTCTTTCTGAATATTTAAAAGTTTGTACTTAACTACATCTCTTATAGAAAGAATACATTCTAAATATTTTAGAAATCTTAGCGCTTCACTTTAATTACTGTGGGACCTTGGAACGCCAGCATGTTGTACCGCCAAGACCAGTTAGACTAGGTAGGCAGAATCCTCTGCTCTAGGCTTGACTTTGTCATGAGCCAGCTGTGCCATCTTGGACAAGTACTTTCTTTCTTTCAGCTTAATAGCCTGGTCTATAGCATAAGAAGCCTGGGTGACTCCTGCAGCAGTTAGAATGCGTATTGGTGCAAGTGGAAGAGTCAAATTTGATTAAATACTGGAGTTATTTGTGGGCTCAAGTATCCAGAAATTCCAGAATCCCTCCACTGCCAAAATCATCAAGGCTTGATCCAAGGCTTAACCAAGGACTCCATCTCCCTATCTGCCTATTTCCTTCATTTAAAGGCTAGGCAACCCTCACATGGCTGCCAGCAGCCTTCCTTAGGCACAACCAGTTTAAGAGAGTGACATTCCTTCAGCACTCTCCCTGCAGATTCTTAGATGCTCCGTAATTAGAGCAGCTTAGATGGCAGGCGCATCCCTAAACGAAACTCTGTAAGGAACATGATACCCCACTTGGCATCGTTTAGTTCATATGTTTCACCTATGGAGCCAGAGAGAAATTCAGTTTCTCTGAAATCACATTGATCCCTAAACAGAAATTGTAGCTGTTAAGAAAGGGAAGGAGAGAAGTGGTTGACGTGAAGGCAACCCACAAATCATCTTGATCAAATCATTTAAACTCTATTTCACTGCATTATCTCATCTGCAAAATAGCAAAGATAATATGATACTCAGCGCACAGGATTACAGCGAGAGCGAAACAAGAAGCAAATGTGAAAGTTCCTGGCACAAGTGTGTAATTTACAGCCGGCATTTATATAAACTTTGCAGGCATTCATTTACTCTGTGTCTATGAGCCTGCAAGTCCCTCGTTTCACCATTCCTCACTATATTTGTCTCTAAAATATAAATATGAAAGTTTCTCTTTTGGATTATTCTGAGAACTCTAACGAGAATTCATGGGTAACAAATGTAAATTGTGCGAAACTTTTTATATATCAACACAATTGCACTTATTTCTCTCAGAAGCTAAACTGCATTGGTCTTGATATTTGTTTTAGTGTGACTTAATATCTAAAGATATATTCGTTTTCCTACATTGACTAATTGCCATTTCTAGCGATGCATCCTGAGAAAAATGTTTTCACAATATTCAGCAAACATGCACTGATTTCTCCTTCTGAACTTCCTTGTAAACAACTTATCAAGCCTTCCAAATTCAGACTGTCATTAATAGAGTAGAAATAGGGTAGTGATTTTTTAAACTGCTGATGTAAATACCAAACATAAACACACATGCCTTTCTCTGTATCTGCAAACATGAAGTATATATCCATGAAGCAGGAGGGCCGCAAACAGACTTCTCAAACTCCAAACAGGGAAGAAAGTGGTAATTGTATTTCACCGGGAGCTGCAGCGGCATAGATGCCTCAACAACCGAGCTCCCCGACTAGAAAATCCTGTCCTCTTAAAGGCTCACAATCTTAGAAGGTACATGTGAGAGGGTCCTGATCAATGAGGTAAGCAAGGGGTATGTGACAGGTGAGGGGTCTAATTGTGATTAAGCAAGAACAGTACCTTCTGGGGAAAATTCCTTCATATAATATCTATGACCTATAGAGAGCGTTGTGGTTAGCAGTAGGGGGTTTAATCCTTTAGACCTGATGGGCAGCACCAAATGGTCTCTCCTCTGGCTGACTTTTAACTTCTCCTTTAGAGATACCATGTAGAGGGCTAAAAAGGAAACGGCCTTAGAAGCTCAGGAGAGGGGGGCCTCCTTCCTCACCCAAACATGTAATCCAAATTATAATTATTACAAAAATCACGAGAAAATACATATTAGTTTTCCCCAAATTCTGTAAATGTGCTTCAGTTACATATATTACTGCCCAAGATGATTCTATTTCAAAATAACTTTGAATTAGTCTCCATTGAGATGACCCAACATCTCCTTAATGCAATATGTGCAAAAGGAAACTCATTGTTTCCTCACCCTTACCTTATTTTTCTTTTGCATTACTTTTTTTGAGTAATGAAGCCACCAGCTGCCCAGGTCTTAAGATCTCAAAGTTATCATTGACACTTTTTTCTTAAAATCCATATCTTATACTGGCATCTTAACCACTGTAAAGCAGATTACAAATCTATTTTCAGCTTCTCATCACAGCTCTACTTCCCTGGCAAATTGTAAAATGAATTGATAGGTCAGAGTTTAACAGAATGCCTCAAAGTCTCATGGCTGTTTGCCAACATATCTCCACAACTGAATTCTGAAAACTGCCACATTCAGCTTTATATCCCAACAGCTAGAACAGGTTCTAACACATAGTACATGCTCATTAAATATTGGTGGATCTGACAAAATGAAGAGACATCTCATTTATCCAAGGTGCCCTGGTCTCTCTCCATTTGAAATCACACTGGATTTTGCTGTCAGATTAATTTTCTCAAAGCACAACTCTGTTCATGTTACTCCTTTAATAAACACATTAATAGCTACCATTTGTTAAAAGCCTACTGTGTTTCAAGGTTACTCTTCTCAATAATCCCACAATAAACTGTCATTTCTCCTTTCACTGATGGGGAAATTGAGGCGCAGGGAGGTGAGGACACAGATTAAGCTCACAGTTTTCTAGGTGTGGGACTGTGTATTCTAATCTGACACGAGAGCCTGCAGTTTTCACTGTGCTACTTGCCTTTCTCTACTGAAACACTTCTGTAATACTTCTCTAAAATGACATGTTCTTTTAAGGCAGGAACTGATTATGAAAGAGCTAAGTTGGGAGCAGCTAGTGAGGTCTTGTTATTCAGAATGAGATGGGTACAGAAGCAGTAGGTAGACATCTTCTCAGAGTTTGTTAGTGACACAGAATCTCAGGCTCCAACCCAGACCTACTCGTCCAGAATCTTCATGGGGGCAAGATTCCCAAGTGATTTGTAAATACCTTGAAGGTTCAGATTCACATATCAAGAAATCACTGATCATTGGGCACTAGCATTGATTTCCTCAGAACAAGTTGTGTTAATTTAGCTTAGTTTTTTCATAGAGTTGTCAAAGACATTGTTCAAGGATACAGTGAAGATTTTAGCAATGAATTACATATATATCTAGTAGCACATTCTAATAATTAAAGCTATTTTTGTAACAGTCATTACTGTTTATAATCACATATTTCGAGTATGTTTACTAACTAGGCTGGAAGCTTGAAACCTGTGTGCTGAGTTCACTATTATTTCCCCAGTGCAATGCACAGTATCCAGGACATGATAGGAATTCAATACAGATGTGCTGAATAAATTAATCCATTATAGGATTGATTAATTGGGAGCAAAATTTGCTTAAAATATGGATGCTACTGATAAAAACATTTTAACTAATGAGTGGGTATTCAAACCTGAGAATTTTTAGTGTTCAGTTAGAGGACTCTCTTCCGTCCAATATTTATTCAATGACTTCATCAAAGACATGGTAACCATATTTCTTAAGTTCTTGGATTATACTAGCATGGGGAAAAAGTTTACCTGTTGGAGGACATAACAAAAACCCAATAAGATATTTTAAAGATTGGAAACATGGCCTGAGTCGTTAAGAGGACTTGTGGCTTATGAAAATGAGTGAAAAAATGGCTTTGTGTGGTGAGTATGACTCAAAAGTATGGTGTTACTACCCATAAAGATTATATAAGAAAAGGGTGAAGTAAGAAACGTAGAGCATCCAAAGTGAAGGAGATTTCAGTTGTGAACTCCTCTGCAAAGGGCCAGCTAGTAAACATTCTTAGCTCTCTGGGCTCTAAGGTCTTCTCTGTCAAAACTACTCATGTCTGTGGTTGTAGTGGGAAAATGGTCATAAGTAATACATAAACAAATGAGTGTGGCTGTGTTTCAATAAACTTTGCTTATAGACACTGAAACTGTAATTTTATATAAGGTTTATGTGTCATGGAATATTATTATTCTCTTGATTTTCAACTATTTTAAAAATCTAAAAATCATGTTTAGCTCATGATTCATACAAAAACAGGTGGCAGATCAAACTTAGCACATAGGTCAAAGTCTGGAAAACCCTTCTCTATTCTATTGTAGTCTGATTCCACCTAGTATTTAGTTCTGACAGCTTACGTTTAGATAGAGGTAGATACATTGTTAGGTCTTTAAATGTAGAGATTACTATGTGGATACGACCAGAAGGCATGTTACATGAAGAAAGCAAAAAGAAAGTGGAATGTCTAGTTTGGGAAATAAATATGAATCACATTGTTGTCACTTTTAAATTTTTGAAAGTAATTAAAGAAACTATGAAATACATTTAAAGAAGCAGTGTATCACTGTGTCTTCCAGCATAGAGTTTGCATTCAGAAAGGCCTAGATTCAAATTCTAGCTCTGTCATACAATGTGTATGGTATTTTGGACAATATACTGACTACTTCCCTGTCTCATTCTCCTCACTTATAAGATAAACAAAATTGTAATACCTACTGTTTGAAATAGTCTTTGTTATGTAAAAAAACAAAACCAAAAAAAAACAAAACTTGGTAGCTTAAAACAGTACTTCATTATTTTTCTAAGTTCTGTGGATAAGTGATGCAGTTTTCCTGGTGCCTTTGCCTGGTCTAACTCATGTGGTGGCATTTGGTTGGAGTGTTATCTGGGCTGGAACATCCAAGATGCATTGATACATATGTCTGATTATTGGTGCTGGCTATAAGGTGAGGTGCCCTATACTTTTTCCACTTCACTTCTTATCTCTCAGTAAGGCTAGGGTGGCTTCCTTATTTGGTTGCCTGAGGGAAGCATTCCAAGAGAGCAGAGAAAGATCTTTTAGGGACCTTAGCAGTCTAAGGATATAGACCACCCTCCACCTATATCTAAGGATATAGACCAGTAACACTGAGGAATATAGTAACCCTCAGTGTTACTTCTGCCACATTCTGTTTCTCAAGATATGAGAGTTAGTCCCAATTTAAGTACAAAGGTTAAAAAAAAAAATTCCTGTATCTAGATTGGAGGAGCAGAAGAGCCAAACAGCAAAGGGGTACCGCCAGAGGGAGCAGTCGTTAAATATGGTCATGAAACAAGATACACCTACATGCTGCAGTGTTGTGAGTGTTGCATTTACATTAGTCCCCAAACCACAGTAATCTTTTGATAAATGATGGCTGTAGCATTCTGGATCAGACAGATTTTTGGATAAAGCAGGGAATAAAGAATAGAGTTAGAGATGGTGCCCTTTGGAATGAGCTGCCTAAGGATACAGTATTTTTGCCATCATGGCAGGTATTGAGACTGGTTGATTAAAGAGAACTCAGAACTGGATATGCAGCTAGTTAAGGGAATATCCAAGATTAATTACATACTCAAATTTAATTTTTTAAATTTTTTGTTAAATGTTGACAAATTATAATTATATATATTTATGGGGTAAAAAGTGATACTATGATATATGTATACAACTTGAAATAATTGAATCAAGCCAATTAATATATATAATATAACCTCAAATACTTATCATATGTTCCTCCTATCTGAAACTTCATGTCCTTTGATAACTTTTTTCATTTCTTTTGGCCCCTATCCCTTGGTAACCACCATTCAGCTCCCTGCTTCTATGAGTTTGACCTTTTTAGATTCTACATATAAGTGAGATCATATTGTATTTGTAGTTCTATACCTGGCTTATTTTACTTAACATAATGTTCTCCAGGTTAATTCATATTGTCACAAATGACAGAGCTTTTTGAAGACTGAATAATATTTCATTGTGTATATGCCATGTTTTCTTTATTCATCCATTGATGACCATTAGATTGATTCCATAGCTTGGCTATTGTGAATAATGCTGAAATAATCATAAGATCACAGATATATCTTTGACATACTGATTTCAGATGCTGTGTTAGTCCATTTTCATGCTGCTGATAAAGACATACATAAGACTGGACAATTTTACAAAGGAAGGAGGTTTAATGGAGAACTCACAGTTCTACATGGCTGGGGAAGCTTTACAATCATGGCAGAAGGCAAGGAGGAACAAGTCACATCTTATGTGGTAGAGGCAGGCAAAGAGAGAACTTCTGCAGAGAAACTCCTATTTTCAAAACCATCAGATCTTGTGAGACCCACTCACCATCAGGAGAACAATATGGGAAAGATACATACCATGATTCACTTATCTCAGCCTAGTCCTTCCCACAACACATGGGAACCATGAGAGCTACAAGATAAGATTTGGGCTGGGACACAGAGCCAGATCACATCATTTCACCCCTGGCCCCCTCACAAATCCCATTACTTTACATTTTAAAACCAGTCATAGATTTCCAACAGTCCCCACAAGGTCTCCTCTCATCTCAGCATTAACTCAAAAGTCCACAGTCCAAACTTTTGTCTAAGACAAGGCAAGTCCCTTCCACCTATGAGCCTGTAGTATCAAAAGCAAGTTAGTGACTTCCTAGATATGGTGGAGATACAGGCATTGGGTAAATACAGCCATTCCAAATGGGAGAAATTGGCCAAAACAAAGGGGCTACAGGCCCCATGAATGTCTGAAATCCAGCGGGGCTGTGAAATCTTAAAGCTCCAAAATGATCTCCTTTGACTTCATGTCTCACATCCAGGTCACACTAATGTAGAAGGTGGGCTTCTATCATCTTGGGCACCTCCATCCTGGTGGCTTTGCAGGGTACAGTCCCTGTCCCAGCTGCCTTCACAGGCTGCTGTTGAGTGTCTGTGACTTTTCCAGGTACACAGTGCCAGCTGTTGGTGGATCTACAGTTCTGGGATCTGGAGGATGGTGGCCCTCTTCTCACAGCTCCACTAAGCAGTGCCCCAGTAGGGACTCTCTGTGGGGGGCTCCCACCCCACATTTCCCTTCTATACTGCCTAGTAGAGGTTCTCTTTGAGGTCCCTGCCCCTACAGCAAACTTCTGCCTGTGATCTAGGCATTTCCATACATCTTTTGAAATCAACACCGCATGGAAGCTGCCAAGGCTTGAGGCTTACACCCTTCAAAGCCACAGCTTGAACTCTGAATTGGCCCCTTTAAGCCATGGCTGGAGTGGCTGTCGGGACATGGGGCACCAAGTTCCTAGGCCAAACACAGCACAGGGACCTTGGGCCTGGCCCATGAAATCACTCTTTCCTCCCAGTCCTCTGGGCCTGTGATGGGAGGGACCGCCACAAATGGTTCTGACATGCCCTGGAGACATTTTCCCCATTGTCTTGGTGATTACCATTTGGCTCCTCATTGCTTATGCAAATTTTTGCAGCTGGCTTGAATTTCTCCTCAGGAAATAGAATTTTCTTTTTGATTGCATTGTCAGGCTACAAAGTTTCCAAACTTTTATGCTCTGTTTCCTTTCTAAAAGTGAATGCTTTAACAGCACCCAAGTCACCTCTTGAATGCTTTGCTGCTTAGAAATTTCTTCCACCACATACCCTAAATCATCACTCTCAAGTTCAAAGTATCAAATCTCCAGGCAGGGGCAAAATATGGCCAATCTCTCTCCTAAAACATAACAAGTCACCTTTGCTCCAGCTCCCAACAAGTTCCTCATCTCCATGTGAGACCACCTCAGCCTGGACTTGATTGATCATATTGCTACCAGCATTTTTGTCAAAGCCATTCAATAAGACTCTGGAAAGTTCCGTACTTTCCCACATTTTCCTGTCTTCTTCTGAGCCCTCCAAACTGTTCCAGCCTCTACTGCTACCTAGTTCCAAAGTTGCTTCTACATTTTCAGGTATCTTTTCAGAAATGCCACACTCCCAGTACCAATTCACTGTATTAGTCTGTTTTCACACTGCTGATAAAGACATACCTGAGACTGGGCAATTTACAAAAGAAAGAGATTTACAAACACCACGTGTTCTCACTCATAAGTGGGTGTTGAACAATGTGAACACGTGGAAACAGAGAGGGGAACATCACACACCAGGGCTTGTCAGAGGGGCGGAGGGCTAGGGGAGGGATACCAGGGGGTGGGGTTATTGGGGAGGGCTAACATTAGGAGAAATACCTAATGTAGATGACTGGGGGATGGATGTAGCAAACCACCATGGCACATGTATACCTATGTAACAAACCTGTACGTTCTGCACATGTGAATTAGGAAAGGCCACAAACAAACCCTTCAAACACCGAACTGGGAAGGAAATGGTGATTTATTCAGCTGGGAGCTGCGGCAGGCCTGAATGCCCTAATAGCCAAGCTCCCCAACAAAGAAAATCCTTGCCCCTTTAAAGGCTTACAGCTCTAGAAATTACACATGACAAGATCTTGAGCTTACAACTTTAGAAATTACATGTGAAAGGGTATTGATCCATGAAGTAGGCATGGGGTACATGACTTAGGTGGGGGTCTGATTGTGTTTAAGTAAAAACAATGCCTTCTGGAAAGATTCCTCCATGCCATATCCGTGATCTATAGATGGGATTGTGGTTAGCATTAGGGGTCTTATCCTTAACCTGGCTGGCATCACCAACTGGCCCCTCCTCTGGCTGACTCCTAACTTCTCCTTGTGAGATGCAATGTAGAAGACTGAAGGGGAAATTGCCTTAGAAGCTGAGGAGGGTTAAGGGTCTCCTTCCTCACATGTACCCCAAAACTTAAAGTATAATAATAAAAAATAAATACTATTAACAACAAAAAAAGAGGTTTAATGAAGAACTCACAGCTCCATGTAGGTGGGGAGGCCTCACAATCATGGCAGAAGGCAAGGAAAAGCAAGCCACGTCTTACGTAGATGGTGGCAGGCAAGTGGCAGGCAAAGAGAGAGCTTGTGCAGAGGAACTCCTGTCTCAAAACCATCATATCTTGTGAGACCCACTCCCCATCAGGAGAACCATATGGAAAAGACCCCTGTGATTCAGTCATCTTCCACTGTGTCCCTTCCACAACACATGGAACCACGGGAGCCATAGGATGAGATTTAGTTGGAGACACAGAGCCAAACCACGTCAGATGCTTTGGATATACAGCCAGTAGTAGGATTTCTGGATCCAATGGTAGGTCTAGCTTTAGTTTTTTGAGGAACCTCTGTATAGTTTTCCATAAGGGCTGTATTAATTTATATTCCCCCCAACAGTATCCAAGGATTCCTTTTTCTCCATGTACTCTCCAACACTTTTATCTTTCTGATCATAGCCATTCTAATAGGTGTGAGGCAGTAAATGATTAGTGATGTTGAACATTTTGTCATGTATCTGTGCATGTCTTCTTTTGAGAAATGTCCATTCAAGATTTTTCCCCATTTAAAAATTATGTTATTTGTTTTTATGCTATTAAGTTGTCTTGGTTTCTTATATATTTTGGACATTAGCATCTTATCAAATACATGGCTTGCAAATATTTTCTTCCAGTCTATAGGTTGACTCTGTTCCTTGTTTTCTTTGTTGTGCAGAAATTTTTCAGTTTGATGTAATACTATGTGTCTATTTTTATTTTTCTTGCCTGAGCGTTTGGAATCAAATCCAAAAAATCATTGCCCAGACCAGCGTTGTGGAACTTTTCCTTAAAAATTCTTAATTGGAGTTTTTTCTTGTTTGTTGTATGGAGATCAGTATCAACGGGGCACAATTTAATTTTATTACCAGTCTTAAAAATGAAGATTATAGAAGGATCATGCAGAAACATTGTGAACTTTTCCTAAAGCTGGTAGTGAGCCATTCGGCCTTTAAAGAAAATGAAGTGTCGTATTAAGTGCTTTTGGTTTATATTACTCGTTTTGCCTTTCAGATTTCAAGAAGAAACGAGAAAGGATGAAAAAACTAAGGATAGAAGTATTTTGAAAAATATCTGGTACACATTAGAAAAACAAATTTATCTAAGATGTGAGAGTAAAGGGGAGAGAAAAACAATTTTTCTCATTCTCCTTGCTAAAGTTGTTTCCTCATTGCTGAGATGAGGAGAGGAAGCATTCCCTGACAAGCAAGGTGATTACAAAAAAACATCTGAATCTTTCAGTCGCATAATGAATATGGAAGAATAGAGAAAACAAGGCCAGACAGATATCTTATTCACATAGCTGTACCTACTCGGAAAGATAGATTCTTTAACATCTTTTTTCAGTTTTTTGCATGTGCTTTTGGAAGCCAGACTCCACATGGGAAAACATTACCTACTACAGAATAAACAAAAGGCAACTTCAGGCTTTTACTAAATAAATAAAAATGAATGAAGAAGCAAATAAATGACTGTTCTTCTAGGTGTCATCAGTTTTGCACAGTGTACTGGAAATTTTTATTTGTTCCTTAAAATCCATTCTCTCCATCCTTTTTGCCCAGGGAAACTGCTCTGTACAGCTTGTAACAACAGGCTCTCTTTTTCTCTGGCTTCTGATTGGGTTTAGTTAATGAAGATCACATTAGCAAACTGACGGGAGGGAAGACAGTGATCTCCCATCCACTCTCACTGCTATTACTATCTCTTGTGATTTCTCTATACCCATCTCACTACTGTGTAAATCCTTTCTTATTCAACTTTCTTCAGATTGACCCAGTTTTAATATGTCATTTATTTTCTGCTGATGTACATAGAGTTCCTAAAATATCTTCTAGTTCATCCAAAAACTAAAAGTAATTTGTGACAGCAGACAGAAACTATAAGGGAATCAACCATTATAGCAAACATCAAACCCATGAAACATTTTAGTCAAATGTTTTCTATCATTTATCAAAAAAAAAAAAAAATTCTAAAATGTCTCCTATTTGCTCAATAGGCTGAACTAAAATAGGGTCTGTGAAAGCAGTTCATAGTCTGGATTTGTAGGTAGTCATCAACCAATTAACCACACACAAAAATATATACAACTTATTAATATACTGTGGTAAATTCCACACAGGGAAGATGTGCCATAGCTGTCTAGGGGTGAGGGAAGTTAAGCCTGTACACATTGTATTTAAGAGGAGATTTGATGGATTGTAGGCATTAACTACAAGTGGAGGACTAGAAAGAAAATTCCAGGCAGGAAAAAGATGTGCAAAGATCTGATTGCAGAGGTGAAGAGATCAGAGTCTAAGGATTGAAAGAAGGTTAGTGTGGTCAGAGTTCAGAGAGCAAGTGAGATCATAGTTTTGAACAAGGCTAATGGAGTCAAGGCCAGATCATGGAGGACCTTGTTAATCATATTGAGAATTTTGGTTTGTATCCAAAGAACAGCAGAAAGTCTTATGTCTACATAAAAGAATTATATGGTTTTTATCTTTAAAAAGTTGTTCTGGCTAAAATGTGGAAATAGATTGAAAGATGGCAAAGTGGACAGGAGCATTAATTAGGAATCTATCCCAGAGGCCCAAATGAGAAATGACAGCTTGAACTAGAGAAGCAGTAGAAAAGGTAAAAGAAAGATGATAGATTCGAGATATATTTGGAGGTAAAAATGAGAAGCATTGGTAATTGTCTCAGTTAATTGGGCTGCTGTAACAAAATATCATAATAAAGAGCAAAAAATTATTTCTGACAGGTCTGGAGGCTAAGAAGTTCAAAATCAGGGAGATGACAGATTCGGGGTCTGGTGAGGTTGTTCTTCCTGATTCATAGACAGAAACTTGGCCTCACCTCCTAATTCTATCACCTTGGGGGTTCGGACTTCAACATATGAATTTTGGGGTGTTATAATAATTTAGACCATAGCAATGATAGATTAGATTTAGAGATGAAAGACAGGAAGATGCCACAAAATGCCCTTACGTTTGTGATTGTCTGAGATAGAACAGGTGGCTGTGCCAAGTTACAGAAACTAGATGGAGGCCTAGAGCTCTTAGGTGAATTCTGTATTGGATATACAAACTCATCTGTATGGAGGAATCCATTGACTCCAAGTATATAATTTTGACTCTATAGGAAAAATAGAGAGTGAGAAGAGGACAAAACCCTGTGTTGTAGCAATGTATGGTGGCTGAGTAAATGAATATGAACATGCAAATAAGACTGAAAAATAGAATACAGAGAGGAGGGAGAGAAAACAACAGTAACATTATGCAAGCTACAAAGAGAGAGTTGTCAACAATAATTAATATACAAAGAAGCCAAGTAAAATATAAAAGCAACAACAAACATTCTATTTACCAATATTAGGTAGTTGATAAGTGTATTTGTTCATTCTCATGCTGACAATAAACACATACCTGAGACTGGGTAATTTATAAAGTAAAGAGATTTAATTGATTGACAGTTCTGCAGGGATGGGGAAGTCTCAAGAAACTTACAATCATGTCGGGAAGGGAAGCAAACACATCATTCTTCACATGGCGGTAGCAAGAAGTGCAGAATGAAGAAGGGGAAAGCACTTCATAAAATCATCAGGTCACGTGAAAACGAACTCACTTTCAGGAGAACAGCATGGAGGTAACGGTCCTCATGATTCAGTTACCTCACATGACAATGTGGGGATTATGGGAACTACAAGACGAAATTTGGGCAGGGACGCAGCTAAACTATATCAATAGGGGAGGTGAAACCAGCTTGAAATTAATGAAAGGTGAAAAAGTAGATCATTTATATAGAACATTTGTTCAGTGGCTTTAGATACTGAAGAGAGAGATGACAGTTTGCATGATAAGTGATGTGTCATTGAAGGAGGATAATTTTTCTTATGTTTTCCAACTTTTAAGTTCAAGGGATATGTGTGCAGATTTGTTCCATGGGTGAATTGTGTGTTGCAGGAGTTTGGTGTACAGCTTATTTCAACACCCAGGCAATGAGCATAGTACCCAATAAGTACTATATTCACCCTCCTCGCTTTCTTAGGTATTATAGATGCAAAAATTAGACTATGTTCTCTTTCACAATTATACAAACAAAGTTTAATTAAGTACAAAAATTTTAAACATTATTATTCCTATTTATTTCAGAAAACATTTAAGCCCTATCTGTCAATCTTTCTATCTGCCGTATATCAACTCTGGAGTCATCTAAAAATGCATAATTCATTCAAAGAATGAATGATTTTGCCCACCAATTATTTTTTTTTAATCATAGCTAGCAAAACTAAGAGATGTTATAGAAGGAGAAAACTGAACAAATATTAAAATCTGAGGCTCAGAAAAGCATAACTCAAACCTGTTATTCTTATTGCATGTTTCTTTAAACCAGGGAATAGTATCACTGACTCCCGCCTTCTCTCTGGTCCTTTTCTCCATCTAGAAGAGATTATTCTCTAAAGCCTGAAAAAATAGCGACTTGGAAAAAGATATAGGCACACTGTTCCATATTGAGGCTCCTGTCTGGCCATGGTCAGTCCACTGTGGACAGGCACTGTGACTTTGCTTTTCTCTCCAGAAGGGCCGCCTCCTCCTCTATCTTTTGACAGTGATTGACAGCTACAACAAGTTGTTGTGTCAAAGCTCCTGCAAGTCAATTATGAAAATGATGTGCACTTGCTTAAAGATGATTGTAAATTGCTTCTGGCTGATCAGAATAATGAGTTGCAGTGATGCTAATCAACATTGGGCATATATAGTACCTGGTTCCCGCCATCAGGTTTGCAGCTGCAGCTAGTTCACCAAAATGAGAGCGTTTTCATGTTTCTCTTGGGCTGAGGCAGGATGCTCACAATGAAGAAATTAAGAGAAGAGGTGAGGCTGGCCTCAACGAAAGAAGGTAAAACAAAGCAACAATTATTTTGCACACTCGTATAAACCATATTTTTACCAGTCCCTTATGACTCTGGTTTATGGAAGCAGGAAGGAAGCCAACAGTAGCTAAAGCAAGATCCTTTACATATATTCAATATGTTTTATCACTGAATCTTCACGGAAGCTCTGTGAAGTGACTGTTAGTGAGACTGAAAATTTGTTCATCTATTCTGTGAAACTCGCCAGGGTTTCAAAGCCAAGGGGTAGGCAAGGATTTAAATTTCACCTATTTAATTTCAGAGTTCAGTCCATCCTACCAGTATTACCAAAAAAATATTATCTATATAACTTCTGCTTTAAACAATCTCCATGTACTTGTTTAAAGTGCAGCTTCCGTGGCCTCCCCCCACCCATACTGGGTCAGAATCTCTAAGGGATGCATGTCACAGGTTCCAGGAATACATAATTCTAACAAGCAAGTCCAGGTAGTATTCATATACACTGAAGCTTGACAATAATTTCACCTCACCTTGAATATTCATGCTGTCTCTCAAAATCTCAGCGTTCTATAATAATCACCAGAGGTAAGCATTTCAATTCATCACAAAGAATTACTAATTTGAGTTTATTCACTATATGAGAGGGTTTTTTTTTTTTTTCTTAGAAATCGGAGAAATACCATTTTAGTTTATTATCGCATACCTTGCAACTTTCCTATCCTGTCCTCTCTTTTACAAATTGCTTTGTATATCAGACTGGGTCTTTCTACTCAGTTTCAATAAAGCTTGGAACAAAATAAGGTGAAATGACCTAAGCAACATCATCATACATTGCAATATGCTTCGTTCAGAAAGTTATAGGTGGAAGAACAGAGTTCTAGAGGTAAAAAAATAAATAGATCTTAACACTGGACTTTTCATTAATTGTTTCTGTAACCTGTTGTCAGTCCCTCTGGTTCATCTTTTGCTAATAATAATAGATATCATAATTTATTAAGCTTACAAAGTTAACTTTTTTTTGTACTTCAGATGAGGCATTTGTTTGCAAAAGCCAATTCAGAAGTTGACATCTCCCCCAATTATTAAACATATCCACTCAATAAACCTGTACATGTTATTCATCATATCATAAAATGGAAACAAATGTACAGGAACCGATGAATGAATGGAAAAGTAAAGAGAGGTATATCTATACAATAGGATAGTATTTGATAGCAAAAAGAGAATGTAGTATGGGTACATGTTAAAACATGGATGAACATTATGCTTAGTCAAAGAAGCTAGTTCTAAAAGACCAAAAATTGTGTGTTTCCATTTATATGAAATACTCAGAATATGCAAAGCCGTAGAGAATTAAAGTAGGTTAGTGGTTGTCTAGTTGGGAGGGGGACAACAGAGTAACTGCTGATGGGTAGGGGATTTCTTTCTGAGATGATAAAAATATTCTAAGATATACTGTGGTGGTGGTTGCACATCTCTACAAATAAACTAAAATTGTACATTTTAAAGAGATGAGTTGTATGACATGTAAACTATATTTCAATAAAGCTAGTTTTAAAAGTAAGGTATGAGAAAATAATAGATTATGCGGAAATTGTGCCCATGTTGTTTTCACTTAAGCAGCTGTTCACAGTTTAGAAGAGTAAGTTTCTATTCTAAAAATAATAAAAATATTCTATTAAAGGGCATCGGCAAGCTCTTTTATTATTTTTAGAATAGAAACTTATCAGAAGAGGAGCAATTACAGTTCTTCTGAATGTTGACATAATTAGAAAGTATGCTAATAAAAACACTGGGGTCATTATATTTGGTTTTGGAATCTAGGCCAGTCAGTATTGGTGTGATGTAAATCGGTTCTGGAATGTCATAATAAAGAAACTGAACAAGGTAAATCTAGAATGATACTTGCTGGATGGATTGAAAAAGTGAAGCTTTAGCAGCAAGTGGAAAAAGAGAAGCACCAGGTGCAGTAACTCATCCATTGAGTGAAAAGGTTCTTCCCATGTCCCTACTCTCAGAAATGCATTTTGAAATTTGGAAGAAACAAGACGTTACACAAGTACATAGCTTCACTACAAAGGGGAAGGGCAAAATACCATCTTTGATTTAATTCCAGGCTTCAGTCTCTAATTCTGTGGCATGGATAGCTCGTGAATTCTTTGTTCCTCTGCCAAGCTCATCAGGGATAAGTAGCCTTGCTCTGGGAATATGAGTTTGATGATTGAGTTGCATGAACCCTGGAAGCCTGGAATCTTCCTCTGTTTCGATTTGCACATTCCTATGTGCCTCCTGACTGCAGCACTCCCCAAAGCCACATGGAAAAGCTAAAATCAATTCTGGTAAATCTCATCACTTGTAGGACACCCCTGTAGATTTCCTTCAGTTTAATCTCTAGCATTAACTGGAAGAAACATTTGCTTATCCAGTCACTGCATTTGTCAAGAAATAATGCTATGGTTGAATGCTGCACTAAATGATAGAGATTAATAGTAGCAGAATACTAGATGTTTCTTTGTTTGCTATTCCACTCAATGCCTGATGTAACCTCATGATGCATATGTTGTACCCCCAACTTTAGAAATAAGAAAAGTGAACTTTTGGGAGGTTAAATAACTGCCCTACAGTCACTTAGTTAAGAAATAGAGATGGGAAGAGTTCAGGTCTAGGTTTGTCTGATTGCAAATTCTGTATCCTTTCTATTGTTTTAATCTGTTTGACTTTAAAGGTAAGCTTTATTAATAAGCTCATAACAACGTTAAACTTTCAGAAAGAATCTTAGCAAATTATGGTTCAGATAGCAGGAAGGGCACAAATAAAGGTTTTCACATTGAAAGGAATGCTAACATTGACTAAACACTAATTAGTTGCCAGGTGATTTCACAACGATAACAATTGTGAATGTTAACTTTTGTTTAGGCTACAGATGCAAAAAATGAGGCACAAGATAGCAAATTAACTTGGTAGTGGTCGCTTTTTTGCTAAATGGTCTTCTGTCTGTCCCAGGAATCTATGTTCTTTCTATATTCTTGCTGCATGTGTAGAAAATGAAAATATTTGAATGAAAATATTTGAATTGGAAAAGAAAGAATTACAAATCTAAGTAAAGCCACAACAATTGGTAGGTCACATACTGCTAACCATCTCAAAGGCCAATGTGAGCAGCTTTAATTTTAATTTATAAATACCCTTTGAAAAAATAGAGGGATTTGAGCTGCCAGAGTAGTTAATTTATGTGAGAGTGTAAAATTTATGTTGGATTTACTGCCTCCAGGAATTCTGTGAATTTTGTGATGTCGTGCTCCTTGTTATCATTCTTTACATTTCTTTGTAGCAGGTACTGATGTGTTCTAGAGCTGAGTTAAAAGCCATATCCCAGGCCAGGTGCGGTGGCTCATGCCTGTAATCCCAGCACGTTGGGAGGCTGAGGTGGGCCAATCAACTGAGGTCGGGAGTTAGAGATCAGCCTGACCAACATGGAGACACCCCATCTCTACTAAAAAAAAAAAAATACAAAAAATTAGCTGGGCGTGGTGGTGTATGCCTGTAATCCCAGCTACTGGGGAGGCTGAGGCAGGAGAATCGCTTAAACCCAGGAGGCAGAGGTTGCAGTGAGCCAAGATTGCGCCATTGCACTCCAGCCTGGGCAACAAGAGCAAAACTCTGTCTCAAAAAAAAAAAAAAAAAAAAAAAAAAAAAGAAAGAAAGAAAGAAAGAAAAAGCCACATGCCATTCTGAGCTATGTACACTAGTACTATAGGAGATAACATTCTTATTCAGCCTGTAGGGTATTGTGTTTCTGGGAGGCCTTCTGGTGCAGACTGTGTCTTAGCTATAACTTCAAGATCAAGTCAAAATTAGTAAGGTCCAAGACAGAGGATGGAGAGGAGATGATAATGAAAGGGAGGAGTATAAAGAGAGAAGATTACTGTTTAGTTACAGCTTTATTCCTCTATGAATAGGAGCTTTCTGGTCAAACATGGGTGGCACCACTTCCATTAAGATAGGCTTTAGAAGGTAGAGTAATTCAGCAAGTCTTATGTGCAGATTTTTAAAAAGTAGTCAATGGGAAGCCAAAGAGACTTATTAACTCAAGAGAAAAAAGTATGGCAATATTTTCCAAAGTGGTGATATATAAGATAATTTACAGAGAATATACGAGTTTCCATGCTCAAATAAGTCAGGAAAATTTATAGCTAATCAAAATTAAACTCGTTTTTTGACTGTATGCCATTTTAGAACTTTTATTGCCCCAATATGCATTTTAAATCTCCGAGGGAAAAACATAATATGCAGTGTTTATTAAATTTATTTGGTCCTAGATCACTTAGTTTTTTGTGGAGCAACCTAAGGAATTAATGTTCAAAGGGACAGAAATTTGGGAATCACTAGTTAAAAGAAGGGTCTTTGACATCTAATGATATTGGACTAAATCCCAGCCAATTAGGAATAGCTGTAAAATCATGGGACAGTTACTCATACCTTTACCTGATTCCCCAGCTGTTACATGAGAATGATCATAGCACCCCAGAGAACTTCTGTGAGGAATAAATGGATATGCAAAAGTAATGCCTGGCTCAAGGTAAGCACTTAATACATGGTTGCTGTTACTATTATTCTCAACATATTTTTTAAAGAAGAAACAGAAGCTTATTGTTATATCCAGTGAAGTGACATTAAGAAGAAGGGTATGAATCTTATAAATATCCATTTTGCTCAGATGCTATACTTTATTTTAATGCTAGCAAATTTAAGGTAGAAGAGTGAGGGAAATTGTGTGGAGATTCAGAATGGAAAAAAACCATCTCCCAAGAAGAGACAAGCCAGTATAGCTGCTTTCTTACCAGGAGTGCTGAGGTGGTTAAATAGTGTCCCTAATATTACAGAACTTAGTGCAGTTGGTGAAAAGACATTTAGATACTTAAAATGTTATGTTTTAATCAAGAACCGGGTGAGGTACCAGAATCCACAACTTTAAGACATCATTTCCAAAGTTTGACCAATATCAGTTTATAGAAAATATGGCAGGAATATGCTGGTTTTCTCCTTATTAAGACTCTTTCCTCTAACCCACCCCTCCTTTTCCTCACTTGGATTGGATGGCATCGAAGACAGGGCTTTATGCTAGGGAATAACTTTTGGACGCATTAACTATCTTCTTGAAAAAAAAAAAGACGGGTAGAGTTTGATACAGCAAAGATAAAAAACGATGGTCCTATATAGACTATAAACATTTCTTTATGATTTCTGGATTCATTGCTCTATAGTATATTCAACCTTTCATGTGTATTGGTTACTAATTCAAAAATTAAGCTATTCTAACCTGACTAGTCTTCAATCCAGGAAGTCTATTATCTGGTTAGAATTATTATTTGTTGATCCTGTAGTTTAATTGCATTATTTTTCTGACTTTTTCTATATTTGTTTTCCTATCTTCATACTTTCAACTGAAAGTCACTGGAGTAGCAGGCAATCTTTCAAGGACATACTACGTACACTTCCAATCCTATTAGTGCTCAAGTGATATTACTGCAGTGTGTACAAGAGCTCTTTGAAACTAGAGGACACACATATTTTTGAGTGTTTGAATATATTCCAGGAGCTACCCCAAGAATGCTACATGTATGTATCAACCATTATCAATATAAGTACCTTTTAGGTTACCACTTACATATTATAATTTTTTATGACTAGTTATCATAGTTTTCTTTTTGTTATAATAAGGATCACTTCACCTTGGAAAGTTTCTTACGATAGTCACTGCATGGGCTCAAATGCATTAGTTCTGTTTCTTCACTTGGAAGTGGACCAAGTCCTTGGCCATAGTTTGAGCATTAAAAGTGCATCATCTTTGATGGGGAAGATAAAAGTTGTCATTGCTGTGGCTTTATAAAGTTGTTAGACTAGAAAATCAAACTGTTTCACAGCTATTCTATTACAATCACAGACTAAAATATCCTCTTCCTTCCTTGTTCCAAATGTTTTGGTAAGCAGTGATGTTTTCACTAATCCACTCTTGTATGATGGCTTTACTTTTATTTGTATCAGTCTTGGAAATAGAAAAGGAGAATCAGCATATTTCTGTATCTCATATGCCTGTTGACTTTTACACTATGCGTCCTATACAGACATACAGTTTAAGAATTTTCGAATCCATCTACTTCTGTCTCTTAATTTTTTCCTACTCATCACCAAAATAAAATTCAAAATCTTTACTTTGAAATTTCAGCTTGTTCCCAATGTTGCCCCTCTTCTGCCCTTCATCTCCTCATGTCCTATGCTATAGACAAATGGAATGCCCCCGTTCTCAATACACACCAATAAGTAACAGCATGCCTTGACAACACTGTTATTTTGGTCTAAAATGCCTTCTTCTCCTTTCTTTTGTCTGACTAAAATCCTACTGAATTTTCTTAAGCTCATATAATAGCCTTACCCAAATGAGATCAGTTGTTCCATCTTCTGTTTCTTTTCGTGTGTGTGTATGTGTGTGTTTACACACCTGACTCAACTAGATTGTGTTTTATTTGAAGTCAACAATCAAATCTTGTCAACTCTTCATCATTAGTCTCTAGTTCTAGGACGGAAATAAAACATTTTCAGATTTAAATCTCAGTTCCAACACTTACTCTATGTGCTTCTGAAAAGGACCTCAGAAACCTCTCCTCCTCTGTAATACTGAGGTAATATCTGAATTGCCAAGGAACCCTTTCAAACAGCAGAATTTCCAGTTCTCTCAGGTTAAAAGACTGATTATTTTCTTATATGTACAGATCAAGTGTCTTCAATTCTATGATCTTCTCTTGGTATAAACTCCAACTTAGTGAATAGGGTCCTCCTAGTTCAGATCCTTACAGAGCTGCATAATAACTATGTTAGGGATCTATAATAAATGAACTGATCATCAAATGGATTTCTTAAGTGTGAACTGTCTATTAGAGATGAATACTTATTAGCAAAACTACGACTAGTAAAACAAAGTCATTTTACAGTAATTTATAATTTACTGAAGGTATCACTTGTATCATTATCTACATTTTTCTTACCACGATATACTAAAATGTTACAATATATTTAACTTGATTGGATTGATTGTTTTTGAGAGAGACAGTACCATACACTAGATAAAATCGTGGTTGTTGAAATTAGGCCTAGATGTGAACTCTTGCTTAGCCACGTTGTAGCTTCATGACTTTGTATAAGTTACTAAAAACCTCTGAAACTTCAGTTTTGTTTTGCTTTTTTCATTGGTAAAATAATCTTATAATTTCTATTTTATAATATGTTTTGAGGATTATAAAGAACATATAATTATAGAATTCAGAGGAAGTTGAGCACTCAGCCCACTGTTAGATTTGCTGTAACAAAACTTCCTTCTCAAGCTCCACACTCATCACCTAGGTTTACCTTGCACCAAACTGAAGATAGTTAAATATGAATATGTATATATTTTTTAGAAACCTTTATCTCTCTTTTGTTTGTTTTCTCGTTCTCTCTGAAGCTATTTCTCTCTTCTGTTACACAGAAGACAAAAGTATAAGATGAGATTTAGCCCGTCCCTTTACAGACCATAACTCAAGAGCTGCCAAGATCTGCCAGTTCCCCTTTGGCCAGTTAAACCAGCCTCCATGTGCAGTCCAATATCAGAGCCACCTGTCACACCTCACTTCAGTTATTCTCACACCACCAGCCTGACACTCTGCATTCTATTCTCGTTTCAAATCAGCTTACATCCTACCATAAATTATATTCCATTTCACAAGCACATTTCTTCATTTCTTCCTTTTTTTTTTAACCTTCCGTGTTTTTACTCATTTTGTCCCTGGAAACTAGACTCTGTCCTCCCATCTTCCATGCTGCTTATCAAAAATACTACTTCTCTTGCCTTCAATTTTAATCTTTATTGAGCGTTTGCTTACTTTGTGTCAGCAGTTGTGCTAGGTGCTTTGACAAATGGTATCTAGCGTATCTGCTTCTCACAACCACAGAAAACTGCCATTAGGTGAAAATATTACTATCCCTTTTTGACAGTGAAAAAACCAAGGCCGCAAGAGGTTACGCACGTTGCTAACAGTCATAATGCTGTAGAGCTAGGATTTCAGTCCAGGACACTCTAATTCAAGAGTCCTGTCTCTTAAGCTCCAAGAGAAACTGCTGTGTTGGTCAGGATTTTCTAGAGAAACAGAAGCAATATGAGACACACAAACACGCACGCACGAGCACACACACACACACACACACACACATACACATAAATACTTATTTTTGAAACTGTAAGAACTGGCTCACATGATTACAGAGGCTGAGAAGTCTCACGACCTGCCTCCTTTAACTAGAGAACCAGGAAAGCCAGTAGGATGATTTAGTCCTAGTTCAAAGGCCCAAGAACTGGGAAGAACAATGTTCCAGGATAGGAGAAGATGGATGTCCCAGCTCAAATAGGGAGCAAATTTTCTCTTCCTCTGCCTTTCTGTTCTGTTTAGTCCCTCTAAAGGATTGGATGCTGCCCACCCTCATTGGTGAAGGAGATCTTTACTTGTTCACCAATTCAAATTTTAATCTCTTCCACAAACACCCTCATAGACACACTCAGAAATAATGTTTTATCAGCTATCTGGACATTCGTTAGTCCAGTCAAATTGACATATAAAATTAACTATTAAACTCCCTTGCCTTGAGTTACTTGCTCAAATTTTCCTTTTCCTGATCTTCTCTGGCAACGTTTCTTTTTTCCTTTATTTCTGTAACCAATTTATGCATATTTTACAGGACTTGTCATATCTTGTTTTGTAGTGCAGCTTTTGCATATATAGCTAATCTTTTTTTACTGCATTGTTAATTTGACAAGAACTTACACCATTTCCTTTTCGACTTTTATTTCTTGTGGTGTCTTGCACAGAGTTTTATATAAAGCAGGTATTTAGTAAATGTAGAATTGAACTGAAATGAGCTAAATTGAATGCATTAATCCAGTGCTCACAGTTATTTAAAAGCAGAACCTGGAGTGGAACTCAGGTTTATCTTAAAACATGGTGTTCTTAAAACCTCATACTGTGCAAAGAAAACAGATGTGGACTTTGATTCTACCTCTGCCACTTAGCAGGACTGTGTCTTTGGGTAGGTTGCTTCACCTTTCCTGATATGTAAAATTTGAAAATAATACCTATATTGCAGGTGTGCTGTGGGAATTAAAATAGAAAGCATATATAAAGCATTTACCGTATGCCTGACCCCTCCTGGCAAACAATAAATGATAGTTGCATTCAGTCTCGCCTTTGTATTACATAACAATATAAGAAGTAGAATCGATAGCCTTGTTTCCAGTGATTTTTTTTTTTAGCAGACATTGAAATGAGAATGAGAAACTCAGTGAACAAACAGAATTACTTTTAACTAGAGTGACTGTCAAGTCTTCTTTGAAGCATCAGCAACCTTAGAAAGCTCTCCAGGTATACTGGAAGAACAGTGAGGCGGTTATAAATTACAACCAAGACTGGTAATCCCCACTTCAGTTTCATTCCAATTAAGCTTTAAGTAGTTGGTTGACAGAGAATGGTTGGGAAAATAAAATAAATAAATAATAATTTTTAAAAAAAGCTTGATCCAGAAGAGAACATTAGTATGCGCCCAAGAGCATTGGGATTCAGATATGTGAGGCTGCCTGTGAAGTGGCAATCTTATGAAGGGTCACCCAGAACAACCCTAAGCATGAAAGACAAAGTGGCAACTAAAACAGGAGATAATGTTCAGAGAAGGATATTCACAGAAGAGCCATCCCACTCTTTGTCTTACCTGGCACTTAAGACACTTTGCTCTTCTCTATGAGATAGGTATTCCTGTCTTCTACCCCCTAAATTGTATAAGAAAAGAAATAGAGCTTCATTTTATTAGTATAGATCATCCAATCTCTGCTGATAGGATATCCTTAATATGGCTTCAGGTAGGGACTATAAATTTACATTTTAAACAAATGAACAGTGTGCTACGAAAGAGAATATATCAGGGCCAGGTGCAGTGGCTCACGCCTGTAGTCACAGCACTTTGGGAGCCAAGGCAGGCGGATCACAAGGTCAGGAGATCAAGAACATTCTGGCTAAAGGAGTGAAACCCTATCTGATTTGTGCTAAAAATATAAAAAGTTAGCTGGGTGTGGTGGCACCTGCCTATAGTCCCAGCTACTTGGGAGGCCGAGGCAGGAGAATTGCTTAAACCGGGAGGTGGAGGTTGCAGTGAGCCAAGATCGCACCACTGCACTCCAGCCTGTGTGACAGAATGAGGCTCTGTCTCAAAAAAAAAAAAAAAAAAATCAGAGGTGACTTAGAAATCTACCAAAGATATATTTATTCAACAGCTATTTGTTGTATTCAAATATCAGAGACACAGACTGACTTATCAGAGGTCATAGCTATTGAATATATGCCATGCATCAAGAATAATGCTATAAATACTGAAATAGTATTGAAAAAAGATATATCATGTTCTCAAATATCTCTTAGTATGTAGGAAACAAAGCTAAATGAACAATTACGAATCAGTGTGAGAAGTCCTCTGCTACAGAAACTTACTAAAATACCATTTTTTTTACATTATCTTAGGTACTATAGTAAAGTTTGTTGTAACTCATTTAATTTTCCCCAAATCTTATTGGGTAGGTACTATTGTTTAGCTGAAGATAAGAAATTCAAACAGAAAGGGGAAGCAGATTTTATAAAGCAACAAGACGTCAGAGGTAAAGTTTGAGTCTTACTTCAAAGCCTGTACTTTTAAATTCCAGATATACCATACACCTAAGATGCTGTTGGAAATTGCATTGCAGGAGAAAATACAGTATATCAAACTAAATTAAACAGCAAATGATTTTTAGCTGATGTATGTCCCACACAATATGTGGTATGTGTTAAATTTTAAAATATTTGCTGTTTTGCTGAAACAGATTTAATTGTGTAGTCTATAGTTTTATTGGCTGAATTTGGCAACCGTACTTGAAGTAGTAAGGAGTCTTGCCTTGGTATGAGAGAGACCAAAGACAGAGATAAAATGTTTAAGCCACTTTATTTGAATTGAGTCTTTTTTTTTCTGGCTTTATTCCCTGGTTGCATTCCAAATTTAGGTGATAACCGTTACACCATGTATTGTTTTCTGCCTGATTTCATTATTATTATTATATCAACAACTTATTCTTATGCCAAGAAAATTGTGTAAATAAGAAAGATAATAGAACGAAGATAATAGATTATGTCTCATTGGTTACTATAAATTAAATGATGTAATGTACCTAAAATCTGGCTCTCGTGTCTGGCATCTAGCAAGTCCCCAGTAAAAGGTGATATTGGATGTGGCAGAGTTGTTACGTTGCTCGTGAATATTAATGTTTTTGCTACTGCTGCTACTTCTATAGTTACTTATTACCAAAATAGTAAAGGGATCGTATTGATTCTCACAATAAAATCCTGATGTAGCCAGGGCTGAGAAAATGATGGTCATTTTCATGATGAAAGACTTATCAGAAGAACAGAGGTCACAGCTGTGACTCAGGTCTTCCTCATTCTAATTCAACTCTTAGTCTACTTGTTATCATAGATTTAGCATATATGGATATAATGGTTAATTTTATGTGTCAATTTGGGCTATATCTGGATGCCAGATACCTGGTTCAATATTATTTCTGGGTGTGTCTGTAAAGGTGTTTCTGGAAGGATGATCATTTCAATTGATAGACTGAGTAAAGCCAATGGCCCTCCCTAGTGTGGGTGGGTGTTATCCAATCCCTTGAGTGCCTGAATAGAACAGAAATGTGAGAGGTTGAGTTAGCTTCCTTCAGTGCTTGAGCTGAGACATCAATCTGAAGCTGTCTATAGTGGTCTTCTTCTGATGCCCTCAGACAGATGAAATCTAGACCACTAGCTCTCTGACTCTTAGGAGTCTCAATTATACTGCTAGTTTTCCTGGTTCTCCAGCTTGCATGTAGAACTTCTCAGCCTCCATAATCTCATGAGTCAGCATCTTATATTAACTTTATCTAGCTGTCTATCTAGAACCAAGTAAAAAGTCAAACAAATGAACAAAACTCAAACTATCAATACATAAATTACACTGTACTTAATATGAATTACTCCTATCCTGACAGATTGTTTGCTGGTAAAAAACTGAACAAAGTATAATAAGACTATTAAATTCAACTGTTACTGAAATAATCCATTGTCTCACAAAAATTTGAAAAGAACGGGAGATAGATATTAAAGTAATCCTGGGAAACATTTTATTAAAATTAGAATGTTTAAGTGAAAATTCACTCATTCAGAGAATATATTTGAACATCTTTCTGTATTAAAACCTTCATTACAAATGGGACCTCTACACAGAAACATCAGTTTCATTTGTTATCCTTGAGAAGTTTATAATTGGAGAAACAGAGAATCATGTAAAAGAAATAATCATGTCACCTGAATGACCTCAAACTCTGTGGCGTTCCGAGTACTCTTTCCTTAACTATCCCTATAGTAGTGCCAGTGCTCTTAGGTAGTCTAGTTCGCCCTTCACATACTTTCTGAGAATCCTGAGATATTTGCACATTTTCCACACACTTTTATCCATTGTAGTTTGTAGCTGCTTTCTGCAGACCACTGCTCCTGGCTTCTTCATCAGCTACTTTTGGCTAATTGAAAACATCTGTTTGTGTTACTATAGCTATGTCCCCTGTTCGTCTCAAGGATACCACTTGATTCTTCAAAGCACAGATGACACAAGACTGTCGCGTTTAACAGCTTCACTAATACTAAAAAAAAAAAAAAAAAAAAAAATTAGCATAGAAAGAGTTATGTACAACTCTCTTAGCCTGCAGTTTACAGGCACAAGAATTATTGGACCCCTTACAATAGTTACATAACTCCAAGGGGCTCAAGACACATTAGATGAGAACCCTACTAATGGAAGTACCAGTAACTGGAAGAAGATCAAATGTAATGTGGGACTTTGAATCACCTTAATATATGAATATATGAATGATGGAAATTATTCCTGAGAGGGTAGGTATGAGATGTCACCATATTACTTCTCTGCTTAAGAACTCTCCAGACTGTCTAGCAATGAAAGATAATTGGATTTGAGGCTCCTCCAAAGGACAAACACCCCCTCAACGTCTTCCCCGGAAAACTTTATCGGTGATATGGTTTAGTTTTGTGTATCCACCCAATTCTCATCTTAAATTGTAAACCCCTATAGTCCCCACATGTTGTGGGAGTGGCCTGGTGGAAGTATAGGGGTGACCTGGTGGAGTATGGGAGGGGTGTCCCCCATGCTGTTCTCATGCTAGTGAATTCTCACAAGATCTGATGATTATATGAGTGCCTGACATTTCCCCTGCTTGCACTCATTCATTCTCTCTCCTGCCAACCTGTGAAGTGGTGCTTTCTGCCATGATTGTAAGCTTCCTGAGGCCTCCCCAGCCATTCACAGATGTGAGTCAATTAAACGTCTTACTTGCAAATTACCTAGTCTCTGGCAGCTCTTTAGAGCAGCATGAGAGCAGACTAATAGAACCAATATTTTTATAATCCATTCTCTTCTAGAAACTCCAAATACCAATAATTCTAAAATAATTCAACTCCTTGGCAAAGAAAGAGCATGCCTCAGAGCCTTTGCTTATATTGCTTTCTCTTTCTAGAAAGATCTGCCCACTCCACTACTTGGATAACTTTATCAGTAAAGTCTTATTAAAACTGTTTACTTTTCTTAGCCCATTCAGTCATCGGTCTCATTATTGATTTTTAATTACTCTTTGTTAGATTATATATATAAAAAATAGCATGAAATGGGGTGGTGGTAGGGGGGTATATTGGCTTAAGCATTTACTCATCAATGTACCTGATTATGCTAATAACTATGTGGATTTCCTAAGCCTAAGTTTTCTTATCAGTAATTTTAAAAAGATATAATAACAGTATATTAATAGAATTATTATAAAATCAAATTAGAAAACCCATAATGCTCCCATGAGGTGTATAGTACAGACTAATTCAATAAACAATAAGTATAATAATTTATTAATGAAGTCTAATGAGGAAGCTGATTGAAATTTATTAAATTTTGAATAAGCTGAATTTTAAGCAAAATGATTTTGTAACACCCATATAAGGCATAGAAATTCTCCTGAAATTGGCCATCAATCTAATGGTAGCTCTTCCTACAGAATAGAAAAACTGTTCCATTGGTCTAGTAATCTATTGCTCTGAAGCAAACCATCTCAAAACTTACTTGCTTTAGACAGCACCAGTCATTTATTTGCTCACAAATAAGGTAAGGTTTAGCTGAGACAGCCCTTCTTGGAGCCACCAGACATCAGGGGAATCATTCAGCTGGAACTTGCAGGATTCACTTTTAATTTGGCTCACCCACATGGCCAGGCATGTGGACCAGGACCAGCTGTTTCTCTCCACATAGGTTTCTTCAAGGACTTCTTGGGCTTCCTCATAGCACGGCAGTTGGATTTCATGAGTAAGCATCTTAAGAGACAAACAATGGAGGCTGCCAGTTTAATAAAGCCTGAGCCAGAAGCTGGTACAGCATGACTTCCTCCATACTCTTTCAGTCAAGCAGCCATAGAGCCCAGATCATGGAGAAAAACATAGACCCTACCTTTTGATGGAAAAAAAATTCACTGGAAAACTTTGGGGTTCTGTTTTAAAAGTACTGCATCTCCCTAACCTCCTGCAGTCACTGCCAGAGCCAGGGTTTAACTGCAGGCTTATTTGACGCCAAAGCTCATTTTATAAAGACTGAATCTGTCCTGAGGAGAAATATAGCAGGTTTAAGTAATTTCCCATGAGGAAATGAAAACTCTGAATCCAAAGCCCTTAAATTACCTACTACACTGTAGTTCACAAGATGAAATGGACCAGTGCACGGCAGTGCATTTTTAAATTATGATGCTTTCTATCAATAAAATGCTTGTAAATATAAGTAAATTCTGACATAGACTTGTGGTTTTAGCAGTATGGGCTAGACCACTATTATGAGCTAGAGAGGTAGTTCCAATATCCCTTGTGGTTAGATTGGTCATATGACTGAATTGTAGCTAATAGAATATGATTAGAAGTGATACAGACAACTTATAGACATGAACATAAAATGCTTCCACAAGTTCCTCTATGAGTTTTGCTCCCTTCAACTTGGGGAAGAAGATAATCTCAAGGGTGACCTTGGGAACTATGAATTGTGGATGACAGAGCTGTCATAGTCTTGAGGGATAATCAAATGATAAAATTCATAACTTATGAGTGACTAAATGATATTCATCTTAAATCAATTCAGAACCATCTGTTTCTTTGCAAACAATGACTCTCTTACATATGTACATGTTTCTTGGGTTTAGACTCTGTTGGGTTGTACTCTTTCTACAATTATAGCACATTGCTTCTCAGTCAAAATGAACTTTTCAGTGCTAGGTCATTGATATAATTTAAGTGTTCCCACCCAAACCTCAGCTTGAATTGTAACAATTCCCATGTGTCAAGGGAGGGGTCAGGTGGAGATACTTGAATCATGGGGGCAGTTTTCCCCATACTGTACTTGTGGTAGTGAGTAAATCTCACGAGATCTGATGGTTTTATAAATTTGAGCTCCCCTCCACAAGCATTCTTGCCTGCTGCCATGTAGGATGTTTCTTGGCTTTTCCTTCTTCTTTCTCCATGATTGTAAGGCTACCCCGGCCATGTGGAACTATGAACCTTGTTCCTCTATAAATTATTCAGTCCCAGGTATGTCTTTATTAGCAGCACGAGAACAGCCTAATACAGATCATGTATGGATGGGATGGAGGATAATAGACAGCTATCTATGGTTGGTCTCGAAGATATTAGGCTAGTGTGTGAGGTAACTTATAAAAATAATAATTTTCACTCAGGCTTATAAAACCAGACAAAGAGAAGAAAACTAGGATCTGGTAATATCTGGGGGATGTGAGGGTTTGGTTTCACTCTGAGCTTCCTAGCAGCTAAAGAGAGAGAGAAAAAAATAGCTCTTTTATTAGAAAAAATTTATTTAAACAATAAGCAACTATTTTGAAACAACTTCTCCTTTTTTATCAATGAAACAAACAGCAGCAAAATACTAGTAATGTAGAAATAATCCAGTTATACGATTTATTCAATATAAATGCTATAGAATTTGTCTGAAAATTATTAAGTATTCTGATCAATTTTGGATATTTCATGCAAAGTACACATCTTGAAATGAGGTAATAGGAAAGATTTGCTATAATTTTATATTAAAACTATGCTATTTTAAAGGCTTTTAGGATAATCCCCAACCCCATAGTGGGGATTCTTTGGTACAACCAACAATAAATAGTAATATTTATTGAGGTATATATTAAGTATCTATTATAATCCAAATTAAATGTCAATTTGTTAAGCATTGCCTTCCTTACTAGGTAAGCATTATTCCCCTTATGCAGAGGAAATGAAGGTACAGAGAGTTTAAGGGGATCGCTCAGTGTGTTGTCGTAAGCTTCAAAGCGTAAGATGTGGAGTAAGCTAGGTCTTACTGTAGAAGCCACAAGTACTTTTATTTTGTGTGTACACAATACCCCTTTTCTGCCACAGAGTCTAGAGTACATGACAGCATAGAAGTCATAAGAAGAAGAATGAAAGAGAGGAAACAGGACAAGGAGTGACTTAAAGTGGTGAGGAAAAATGAGTGGTGTATTTGCAAGGGAAGCCAGAGCCTCCTTCTTATCCCCCCCTCTTAGAGGGCTGTGTTTTCCACCAACTCATGGGTACAGATCTCATCACTCTCTTTTCTATGATTATTTCCAGGGTCTTACCTTGGGGATACATCTCAGGGAGAGCAGCCAGGTGGACTCAGCTGCTGGCTGTGTGGCTGTGTTCATAACTAGCCATGGGGGCCCTGCAGACACTATGCCCCCTTCAGTGACATGAGAGTCCAATAAGACAGTATTGCAGCCTTCCCCACATCATCTTCCCTGTAAACTCACATGCTTACCATCTGCATCGACTATTTAACTCTTGGCTTCTGCTGTCTTATATTACTATTGCACTGGTAAATGCTTCTCCCTCTCCCCTGCCTTTCCCTTAGGAAGAGAATCATGGCATCATACATATATTGCTATGTATTCTTATGTATTCCTGAGGCTTCTAGTATATATATTCCATGTAGTAAAAGCTTACTGGATAGAAGTATGTAAAATAGTACCTGAGCAAGACAGGATTTGAAGACCTTAAGGTTCCCCATTTCACTATTCTCTCAGCATCAAAACCTGAGGATTTACATAGTGTTTTAGAATGTACAAGTGATTTCACTTTAATAATTTCATGTGATCCTCACAACAACCCTGCCAGGCAAGCCATAGTGATTATATCTATATTACACAAGAAGGAAACTAAATCTTAGTGTGGTTAATTAACTTGGCCAAGGTCCCATAGCTGGCTTATAAAACATTTCTTGCATGAATGAAGGAAATAAAGAATGAGGCACAATTAGGGCTTGAGACCAATTTGCTATGACTTCATATTCAGTGCTCTTTCCAATATGCTGTTTTGTCATTTTGACATCTTGGTTAACTAATTCCACCAAAGAATTTATAGCTTAAAATAATTTGAATGACACAACTCAGTGGTGGTAGGAGAGGCAAGGAGAAGATAAGATAGCACGTTTTTATTTCAGTAGAAGTTACTTTCAGGGAGTGCAGATGGGGCAAGCTGGTATGAGGCCTATGTTTGGCAACTGGAATGTACATGCCGTCACACCCTAAAAGTAACACAGCATTGTCGCTGCCGCCTCTGCTTATTAGGTCAGCCTTTGAAGAACAAATTTTCAATTTCTTTTATTTTCCCCTCACTAGAGGCCTTGAAAATATAAGGTGAAAACTACCCATAAACCATTTTTGATCTTTCTCCCTCTCTCAGCTCTATGAATAGAACTGTCTTTTCCCTAAGCTTTAATCAGTGTCTCACTGAGTAAGTAGTGATAATCAAACCGATTTTTAATACTTTAACCCATTATACATAATTGGGCTCTTAAGTTACAGGAATAAATAGAAACGGATGAACCTTTAAATCCCTCAGCACTAAACGCTGTTTACCTGATTCACTTCAATGAATCAATCTCCCCATGTAACTCTCCCCCTCCCTGCAGCCCCCTTTAAAAAAATAAGACCACAATTAAATGTAAGGTGGTAGATCATTTCTTGCTGGCAATAATTATATGGGAGAATTTGAATCTCATCAGAAGGTCTAATTTGAAGTAATAAACCTTCTTGCTAATCTTATACCTAAAGTCAACGATCCCACTCTAATGTTGATGATAACGCAGCAGCCTAAAATAACAGACCGAATGAATGAAAGATAACCGTAACTTGAACTTTTTTCTGTGCATGGGTATAAAACACACTTACGAGGGAGACTGTTTCTAACTTTAAAGTTAGAAAAATAATTTGTTTATGTGTCAAGTGTTAGAAAATATCACTCAAGGCACCAGAACACCCTTGGAGAGGTAGAATCTTGGCCATGGTACGTGACAGAAGTCCAGCAGGCTGAGACGGATGGTATTCCAGGCAGAAGAGATGGCAGAGGCCAAGTCAGCAAGATGGGCCACATAGGCATGGTAATGAGTCTTACAGGCCTCAGATATTTGAAGGGAAAATGAATTGAGGTGAAGGCAAGCCTTCTCATTTTCTCTCCACTTTTAGAAGGTTGCCTGAGGTATTTCAAAGATTTGGCTGCAGGGCTGAAATGCCTTGGGTGGTAATTTTTTTCCTAGTAATAGGAACAATTAAGTGTGGCCCAACTGGAGAATGACATGAATAGATCTGTGCTTTATACAGAGCTGCTTTGGCCATAAAATATAACATAGAGAAGATAAAAATTGGAATGGGGAGGAAACTGTTGAGAGGTGAGAGGCTAGAGTTAGTCAGTGACCTCTAAAGTGAGAATGTGGAAGAGTCCCTATTATGCTATAATGTTAAAATTCTGAAAATTGAGTGAATAGTCTGTGGGAATTGAAGAATTTTTGGTACCAGAAAATGATTATAATTTCAAAGAAGAAGATAATAGCCTTTCTTAGGTACAGAAGAGAAGAACGAGGTTGGAAAATGGGGACAGTAAGAGGATTTGTCTTTGGCGCAGTGATGTAGAAGAATGTTCACACTCTCATGCAGAGATGTCAGAGGATGCTAGGCAGGTGGTGTTAGTCATTAAGAAGAAGCAGGGCTAGTCGTCAGTGGCTACTGGGAGGCTAGAACAAAGCTGTGAAACCAAGTCTATGTAAAATTATGAGGGAAGAAGGGAGGAAAAACAATGGTACTTTGAGAAATGTCTAAATGTGAGGGATGATCAAGAGAAGAAGAGGCTGGAAACAACAAGCTTTCATTGTCTCAGGAGTTAGGGAAGAGACCAAAGGCTGATGTGCCATGAAAATCAAGGAAAGAGAAACAACTTCTTGCTAAGAGTTCCGGTAAGGTAAAAAATGAATAGATTTGGCAATTAGAAGACCACTTATCATAAAATCTTAAAAAATAAAAGTTTCTAAAGGGAATTTTGGAAGTAAAGGCCTGCATGTTAAGATTTGAAGCATGCCCTTTGGAAAATTAGTAGTGAACTTAAATTATTTTTACCAGATGTTTGACAGTGAAATGGAAAGTGATAGACTAGTGCAGGTGAAGCCTCCAGGGGGTGCAGGAGTGCAGGGCGGATTTGGTTGCTATTTTCATTGCTTCCTTTGTTTGGCTATTTAATAGGATATTTGAAATTTGTGTATAAGGGAAAGAGAATGACTTTTTTTTAAACAGGAAAAGGGATTGGAAGCAACATGTATTACACATTAAAGATGTTTTGTCAGTTAGGCACGTGTACTGACTCTTACATAAACAACCAATTTAGTCCTGATGGTATCAAGAGGAAGTTAGCACACAAGTGTTACGGTGGACAATGATGGGCTGTGATTTCAAGCACTTTTCCAAGGAGATGCAGCTAATAGTCACCAGACCCATAATGATATTAGGTCAAGTAATTAATTTTTCCTTTTATTTATTCAATCCACAAATTTTCAATGAGTACCAGTTGTGAGCCAGATGCTGTCCTGGGTCCTGGAAGTACTGTGGTTAATGAGGTAGAAATCATCTTTGCCCTCCTAATATGTATAGTCTTAAGGAACCACCAGAGGGTAAATGCAGTAGCTACCCCTTGATTGTGCTGAGGTAAATAATTCACACAAGACAGGTTGAAACTGTCTTGTGTGAATGAAATATGTGATTGAAATATGGTGGGGGAAGAGGATGTTTTCAAAGAACTATCTTTCTAAAAGAATCATTGTTACAGCTGTGACTTTGTCACCTCAGACCTTGAAACACTGCCTGTCTTTCTCCACCTTCAGATTCAGTTTTAGTTCTCTGAACCCTTCTCTCCTTCTCTTCCCTCCCCCTGCATTTGCATACCTCTGTGCTTTGTGTTTTCGCAGGTGCTGTTCCCTTTGCCCAGGATGCCCTCTCCCTACTGTATTAATCTGGAAAACTCCACTCATCCCATCAGCCTCAGCTCTCACGTCCTGTGAGACCTTTTCTGACATCACTAGGGAAATATAAATGAGCTCTGTGACCATCCCCTCTGTGCAGAACTCAGGTTAAAAAATGACCCCATGAGAGAGTGATAATATTTCTTCCCTCAACTAGAATCTTGAAGTCTAGAACTGTGTATTTCCATCCCTGTATTACAATGTGTAGCACACAGGAAGCCCTGGGAAATATGTGTGGAATAAATAACTGAGCATGTTGATAAAGGAGCATATATTTTTAATATCCATAGAAGTGCAAATCTTTGCTGGATAGCATTGTGGGAATGTTTTTCCACATGTCGTGACCACATTTGTTTTGCATTTTAGTCCATTACCATAATAATAACTCTCCATTTGCAGCTTATGAATTTGAAAATAAATTGCCTTCCCTGGGAAATAGGAGGAGAAAATACTATTAAATGGCCATAATTGTTATTGCTTTAATAGTCACCTGTATATTATGAAATCTGAATAGAAAAATTCGACTAAAAGAACTGAAATGCTTAGTTCATTATTGAGTATGCTTTCTTTGTGGTATGATATTTTTACAGAAAATATTTTTCTATTTCATTAAACTGTATTTTATCTAACAAGAACATGAATATACTGAGTAGGCTTCAAAATATAGCAGAGCAAGTCAAATGCCAAAAAATTATCCCAGCTCTGGAACTAAAACTGCACAAAGAACAGAGTAATGACATTGGAAACGAGGGCTGGCTGTGGCTTTGATTTCTCTCTCATACACATCAGTGCATAAAAACAGCCCAGTATGTTCAGAATGTCTTTCTTTCCTCCAAAAACTTGGCCGATTCCCATTCCACCTATTCCTCAAGACACATCTATTCTGTGAAGCTTTCCTCGTATTCTCTCAGATAGTACTTCTATTATTTTGCATCTATATCATTTTGCTACAATAACTTATAGTTCTATACTTTATATTAACTGATGAGCTTCTAGAAGTCAGGGACATAGTCTTATTCATCCTTATGTTCCCCAGTGCCTGGTATATCACCTGCTCCATAGAATATGCTCAATAAATATTGAAATGGCATAGCCCAGCCATGGTTCTAACGATTAGAAGTAACTCAAACATCATAAAGTTTCTGACCTTATTCTGAATTATGTATTTGGCTGGTTATAAGAAAACATTATATAATAAATTTTAAATTCCTTGGAAACATGGATTATACCATATTCAGCATTAAATTGCTATCATTATTTCTTTAAGAAAACAAAGGTCCTTCCTGTACCATACACAACTATAACATCTATAAAATATTATTAACACTATAAAAGAACTTTCTCTTTCTCTCCTGATTCTCTGAAACTCCTACCTCTCTATTTCAGTTGGTAAGTGAATTGTATTCTCCTCACATAATGCATATATATGAGGAGATATATCAATATTTATTCTCCCTTTTTTTGTATTTAAGAATTGTCTTTTTGGAATCACCTACTATGTGCTGAGTACTTTGCATAAGTTATTACTAGTTTACACAGCACTGCAAGGCAAGAATCATTTTGGAGGATAAGAAATCATAGCTAAGAGACAGCATGTAATTTCAGAATCTGAAGTGTCAAAACACTTCTGAAAGAATTCAGCATTGAATTCTTTCTGTGAATTGGTAATAAAAATATTAACAATTGGTATGGTAGAGATACCAACAAATTACAATAGAATGCTGGCCATCTCAGGCTGCTTGAGCTAGCATTACATCATAAGGAGGTATAGGGTATTGAGAGTGGGTTAGGCAAGGCAACCTGGGTGGCACAGGCCACTCAAAGGTCTTGAAGCAGGAGCTATTTACCAACCTCCAATATTTAGACCATACAAGCATGTCCTGGCTAAATATCAGTTATGGCTAAGAGAAAAAAAAACGTAAATAACTTTTAGGTAGTATAAAGAAAGAGAGATTTCTTTCCTCATTTACTTTCATCACTGAGGCACCAAGAAAAAAGGCAGAGTAAAAAGATGAAAGCATATACATTTGTTTAATATTAGTGATATGATTTGGCTGTATTCCCACCCAAATGTCATTTTGAATTGTAGCTCCCACATGTCATGAGAGGTACCCAGTGGGAGATAATTGAATCATGGGGGTGGTTTCCCCCATACTGTTCCTGTGGTAGTGAAAAGTCTCACAAGATCTACCGGTTTTATAAGGGGTTTTCCCTTTCACTTGGCTCTCATTTTGTCTTGCTGGCCGCCATGTAAGAGGTGCCTTTTGCCTTCTGTCATGACTGTGAGGCCTCTCTAGCCATGTGGAACTGTGTGTTCATTAAATCACTTTTTACTTTATAAATGACCTTGTCTTGAGTATGTCTTTATCAGCAGCACGAATACAGACTAATACAATTTGTTTTATATAAGACAGGAGACTTCAGAAATGAAGATCTAAAGAAATTTTAAAAATCTGTATATTTTTATATTAAGTTTGATGAAGAGTAAATGATCATATAGAAAATAATTGGAGGACAAAAGGATAGGATCTAATGGTAATAAGCTGGGAGGAACTTAACAAGGACTGTTTGGATTTCTCTTGGGGTATCTAAGTCTTTGACAGTAAGAATGTTCTTGTCCTCCAGATATACAAAGGAAACCTATGAAATGAAGGTTTTCTTCAGAGAAAGTCAGAAAATTATTTTAGGACCTGCCTTCAGGGAGAAGATGAGGGCAATTTTTTGCTTCTGCTGTTTCCTCAAATGCCAAGGTGCCAAATTTGGGGATATTGTGTCTGCAAGTCTATCAGTAATTAGGCTACCCCCACCTTCTGAGTGGTAGTCATTTGAAAGCAGTCAATATATAGATTTGTACATATCTTTCAAAACTTTTTATTCTCTAAGCCATCTTGGGGAAAAACCAAACAAAACAAGAAAAACATATTGTACTCGAAAAGGAACTTTTCAAATCAAAGGCTTAGAGAATAGTAAGAAGAATGTGATGATCAAAAATCCTGAGGACAACTATGGCAGCATTTGACCTGACTTCCTGACTTGATGTAAGAGACTGATACTAATTTAAAAAAAAAAAAAAAAAAGAGAAAATGATAAGGGATAAAACACTACTTGAATTACTTGACATATTCAAACTTGTACACCTACACTATTGTGCAAAATTTAGCCCTAGAGAACTTGGGAATTTTGACTATATTCTACTCCAGCTTGGAGTAGAATATGGAAAAGGTGCTATGAAGTTAGAATCCTTATGATCGAGTTCATAGCTTTTTTATTAATAAAGAAAAAATTTATTAATAAATATTAATAATTATTATTAATATTTATTAATAATAGATTTATTAATAATCATTAATAAATAATCTTCAGATGAACATTTAACTGATTTTAGCCCCAGTATCTTTCTTATCAATAATTCAAAAGAATGAATAAGATGATCTTTCATGTTCTTTTTCTGCTATGGCATTTTGATTATTTTGTATGTTTAATTTTTCTTCCTTTTATTTAGGAAATTACATCTTCATTATCTGTGTTATTATTTCTAGTGCTACTAACTGAGAAACAGTGCAGTGATGTAGACAGTCCTAGACTGACAGTCACATGACCTAGGGTTCAGTTCAAATTTTGCAAAACATTGATGTGCAGATTGGAAAACTCTGTTTCTAAATCAACAGTGGAGAAGAGCATATGCAATAATCAATGCCTATATGTAGGACATTTTAAGAATATTATTTCTCATTGGCTAATAAAAAAAGGTATACTCCAATAGCTAACTTCATTGTTTAGTCATTGCATGTTCATTCAGAGCATGCTATCTAATGGGGGAGAGAAAATAAAGCTAAGGTTACAGTCCAGTGTGATTTTTCTCAGAAAAGTTTTATGTACATGGTCTTCTGGGATTATATGGGGCTGTCTAAGGCATTTATAAACCAGGTATCAGAAGACAATGAGTTTGAAAAGTTCCAACTGGAATGTTGTATAGAGCTTAGAAGATGGATAAAAGTGATCTGGATAGCTAAGGCAGGAAATGACATTCTGGGAGAATACCTGCCAAAAATGGGAAGTATGAGACAATTTTAAGTTCAGGAGACATAAACCATTTTGAATATTTTGGATGGTGGAATCATGGTATGGCACAGAAGTATGACAGAAGATAAAGTTATATTACACAGAAAACTCTAAGCCTTTTATATAGCCAAAGATATTGCATTCTATCTTGATTATAAGATTTTGAAAGATTTGAAGCAGAAAAGTAACCTGATCTGTTATTTCAAAACAACACTACAAAAGAAGAAACTGGTATGTCTGTGCCCTAAAGGTCTTTTTTTCCCCATTAGTAGATAAAAGAAATGTTTTATAATTCTATATTTAAAATTTTTATTTTTTTTGAATTTTTTGAATACACATGACGACATTTTAATATATTCATATTTAGGAATAAGAAGAGTTGTAGAATCTCCCATACAGAAGAATTCTGCCTAATTTATGTAGATACTGTGTTCTCACGGAGGTGGTATAGAACTCCCCATTCTTAAACATAGGCTGCACGTAGTAACTTCTTTCCAAAAAGTACGGTAAGGAAAGAAGGGGAAAGAGAGAATCACTTTACAGTGAAGAAATCTGGCAAATACTACCTCAGCTAGATAGTCAAGGTGAACATTAACAATGATAAGTCATTTCATAAACATATACCTTTGATTTGATGTGATGAAAATGGTACTTTATGTTCTTCCTCCCCCAAAGCTAAAACCCCATACCTATTAAAAACAGCAAATAAATAAATAAATAAATAAATAAATCCAAATTAGAGGACATTCAGTGAAGTATCTGACAGTCCTCCTTAAAACTGCTAAGGGGCATCAAAAACACGGAAAGTCTGAGAAACTGGCACAGCCCACAGGAACCTAAGGAGACATGACAACTAATTATAATGTGACATTCTGGATGGGATCCTGGAACAGAAAAAGAACATTAGGTAAAATGAAGACAATATTAATAAAACATAGACTTTAGTTAATATTAAAATATAGATATTTGTTCATTAGTTCTAACAAATGTACCATACTAATGTAAGATTTTAATAGTAGAGGAAACTGGGTCTGGGGTATATGTGAACTCTCTGTACTATCTTTGCAGCTTCTGTAAATCTAAGGCTATTCTAAAAATTTGTTTTACAAAGAGAGTTCCACTTAGGCTTACTTCACCGAAACTCCACTAAGTGCCATTTAGTGATCCATTAATGGATGAGAGAATAGAAATTGTTATCAAGAAAACAAAATTAGCATTATGAATTATGGCCACCACACTCAGCTAATTTTTGTATTTTTAGTAGAGGTGGGGTTTCACCATGTTGGCCAGGATGATCTCCATCTCTTAATCTCGTGACCTGCCCACCTCTGCCTCCCAAAGTGCAGGGATTACGGGCATGCACTACCGTGCCCGGCCTAATTATTGTATCGAAAGTCTGACCATAACAGAAAAGAAGTTCAATGCGGGGAATAGGTTACAGCTCAGACCCAAGCCAGGGCACAACTTGGCCTGCCTTCCCCACTCAGACTTTCTGCCTCCCCCGACCTGCTTCCAGTGGCTGAGCCCAGTTTACCATCTTCTTCTGAAAATGCCTTAGAAGTCTCAATTGCTCAGAGTGAAAGTCAAACTAATTCCTGTCTCCAAAAGAAGGCGACTTTTCTTCATTTTAATCTGAAGCCTTCTCTATCAGTTTGTTAGGGCATTCATAATATAATACCACAGACTAGGTGGCCAAAACAACAGAAATGTTTCTCAGCTCTGGAGGCTAGAAGTCTGAAATCAATGGACTGGTTTCTTTTGAGGCCTCTCTGCCTGGTTTCCAGATGGCTTCCTCACTGTGCCCTCAGCTGGCCATCCCCCATTCTGTTTTCTGTGTCCTAATGGCCTCATCTTAAGGGACATCTGTTATATTGGATTAGGGCCTATCCCAATGATATAATTTTACCTTAATTTCCTCTTACAGGTTCTGTCTTCATATGCAGTCACGTATATGAGGGAACATAAATCAGCCTATAACACCTTTCTTCTCAGTGTTCATTTTCTGCTGCAGGATAGTTTTTGCTAGGATGACTGATAGTATTAATAGGAATAGCCATTCCCTTCAGAGGTGACCTTATCCCCATGATAGGAGTATGCTATAGGACTGTAGTTTCAACTTAAAAAGAAAATAGCCACAAGATAGTCAGAAATAAGTATGTTATCCAAAGCTTCCAGTCTTAACTGATAACACGTTTTACTACACATTGCTTATTTTGACTACGCTACAACACATGTAAGCCTGTTTCCTTTTAGTTTCTCAATTTTAAAGTTTTGTAGCATCTCCAGGTCACCTCTTCACCACTGCGCTTATCGTGTAATATTGTAAGTATCCGTTTACCTGTGTGTTTTCTCAAGTAAACTGTGAACTCCTTTAGTGGGATTGCATGAGGCCATTCCTGCATTTCTGTAAAGAGCTACCGGCGACTCAGTAATTTATAAAGAAAAGAGGTTTAATTGGCTCACAGTTCTGCAGGCTGTGTAGGAAACCTGGTGCTGACATCTACTCAGCTTCAAGGGAAGCCTCAGGAAGCTTACAGTCATAGCAGAAGGCAAAGGGGGAGCAGGCACATCACATGGTGAAAGCAAGAGTGAGAGAGAGGAGAGGTAGCGAGGGAAGGTGCTACACATTTATGCAACCGGATCTTAGAAGAGCTTCCTCATTTTCACAAGAACAGCACCAAGGGTGTGGTGCTAAAGTATTCATGAGAAATCTACCCTCAAAATCCAGTCACCTTCACCAGGCCCCACCTCTAATACTGGAGATTACATTTCAACATGAGATTTGGGCAGGGACAGATATCCAAGCTATATCAGGGACTGTGTTTTATGGATTGTGGAGCATTTAATGCAGTGTACAACACATAATGGGTGTATAGTAGGTGCTTAGTGGGATCACTACACTGCGTTCACTTAATGCTTCATTCAGTAAGCACATATTGAACACCAGCTCCTTGCTAGGCAGCATAATAATGTAGGGGGAAAAAGCAACTCATGGGTTTCCTGTCCTTATCTCTCGTAATACTCAGTCCAGCCATCCCAAGACAAGCTAATAGGTACTGCCTCCTTCTCTGTCTGTGTTTCCTCATGGCAGTAGAATTGTCATAGGTATCAAAATTCAGTTTGAGTGGCATAAACTACAGAGCTACCAAATTAGCACAAGGGATTAACTATCTGTTCTAGCTGGACCATGAATCTCTAAATTCTAGTCTCCACCTCTGTGGATTTAGGAGCTGGCCATCTTTTTTGTGGCTTCAACCTTGGACATTCCATATTATATAGAAAAGGTTGATGTTATTATGAGGTGAAGTTCTTGAGCAATTTCATCTGTATTAACCTGACAGAGGCTCTGAATGCTAAACCCTAAACTATAGAGGGATTCTAACAGTAGACTGGAGCCCACAGGTTTTGTTATTCTTTTAATTGAAGGTATTTCACAATTTTAGTGCAGTCATTTGTTTCATGCCTGAGTGATTTAGGATAACTTTTTTTGGTATTCCCAAAATAGGAGCAAAAAGAGAAACAAACAAAAAATCCTCCTCTGCTTGTCCTATTGAACAATCTGCTCCTATTACATACCAGAAAGAATCAGAGACTATATCTTTACTTAAGTTGCAGACACACATTTTATTATGCAGTGTTGCACAAGAGTCTGTAATTTTTAGAGGAGAGCAATCTAACCCAGACTCCAAGATCTTTTCTATCAGGTTTTCTGAGGTTGGCCTGGATTCTGTCCTTTGTATCACCAGGCCCAGGTGGTCTGAGGCAGTAGATGGTTCTGGTCTGAGCCGGCAGAACATCAACCTTGTATTACCCTGGCTTCAAAAGATGTGCTAGGGGCCAGATGTCAGAGAAAAAGCATGAGTTACAGGCCGGTGTGGCAAACTTATAACTCTTAAGAACAGATAGAGAACTAGCAATAATCATGTTCTGAAAGTATGAGACAAGATTTATGGGAGATAAAAACATGACCAGCTTATGAAATCTTCAAATAATTAAGACACTGGCAGACTTTATCCTACCCCCAACTGACCCCCATAGAGCAGGTTCATCCATGAAAGTCTATGATACATAGCATAAATCACTTGTTTTTTCTATATTGCCCAGTGGTTTTTTTTTTGTTGTTGTTAAAGTGGTTTGCCTTTTGGTTTATAAATAATTTTAAACTTACAGAAAAGGTGTTAAAAAAAAAGAGTAGCACAAAAAGTACTCAATTCTCTTTACCCAGGCTACGCTATGGCCAACATGTTACTATATTTGATTTATAACTACTGTATACTTTCTGGACATTTATAGCTAAATCATACAAATTATGGACCTTTAAACCTAATGATATCAATATAATTTTCTGAGAATAAGATTCTCTTAAATAGTGATAATACAGTTATTAACTTCTATAAATTTAATGATAACAAAATTTTTATTTAGTTTACTTCCTGCATTCAACTTTTTTAAATGGTCCAAATACAGCTTTGATAGTGTTTTTCCCCCATCAATACAATTTTCAGTCTTGAGTTGGGTGTTACATTTAGCTATCCTGCCTCCGTACCTTTTCTTCCCCTGCAGCATCTCACTGATTTCTGTTTTTGTTGTTTTTTTTTTGACATTTACAATTTTGAAAACACAGCCTCTCCTCTTTTCTTTAATAGAGGGGAGGGTGCTCCCTATTTGTTATTTATCTAATGTTTTCTCATAATTAGATTCAGGTTATGTGATGTTTTGTCCTTCTCAGAGTATCACATCTAGAGATATATAATGTCTAACTTCTCATTAGTCATGTTAATTTTGATTACCTATTCAAGGTATTTTCCATTTTTTCCCATTGTATGATGGCTGGTGATTTTGAAATGCTAGCATTTTATCCATATACATTTGTTGGCACTCAGCTTTCTACTGTTAGCAAAGTCTTCTCGTTTCTTTTATGTATTTGTCATCTATCTTATCTCTGTATCTGTCTATTCAAATGGATTTGAACTTAAATGCCATCTCCCTCTAGTCCTTGTTGTACTATTCTTATACCAAAATACTGACTTATTTTTGAAAAAGAAAAAACCTTGTCTTTTTAAAAAGAGCTAGTCAATTTGTAATCTAATTTATACATTAATTTGTTAATTAGCTCCTTGTGATGGTAATTAATGTGCAGTTTATGCCTTGAAGTGACTTTGTGCTATAGATTGTGCTTTCAAGGAGCTCACATTCTAGGGAAACATATAAGTATTCTAGAAAATAATTTACCACCACCTTGCATTTTTATTAAAGATCAATTAAAATATATGACTTTTAGACTATTGTGTCTGATTTAATATGAAAATATTGATATTTCTATCTGGGTTGAAGATGTTATCCATAATTTTCATAGATAAATAGAAACATTGCAATCAAACTCATCCTTCTCCAAAAAGATGAGGGAAGAAAGCTCCCTGATGTCTTTCTGTACCTTTCTTAAACTGTACGGTCATGTACTATATAACAATGTTTTGGTCAACTGTAACCCACATGTATGATGGTAGTACCATAAGATTATAACACTGTATTTTACTGTACCTTTTCTACATTTAGATGCACAAATACTTACCATTGTATTACAGTTGCCACAATATTCAATACAGTAGCATGCTGTACATGTTTGTAGCCTAGGAGCAATAAGCCAGACCATATAACCTATGTATGTGGTAGGCTATACTATCTAAGTTTGTGTAAGTATACTCTATGATGTTTGCAACAATGATGAAATTGCCTAATGACAATTTGCTTAAACTATAGCCCATCATTGTGCAACACATGACTATATTCAGAAAGAAGAAAGCTCCTAAATAAGACACATGGGCGATAATGCAGCTGTGTTTTAGTAGGATTTATAGTGATAAATTATATTTATCTTGATAATTTACATGATAGAAATTGTCTTTATGAAAGGGGTAAATGAGCTCAGAATTGGACACATACATTTTATAGACACTGTTTCTAAGAAGTTGAAACTGGGGTTCTCTGCATTTTTACAGCTGTAACTTTGACTAATAGTACTTCCTTCCAATCTTTCTAATTATCAAATGGTTGAGAATATTGCTGTAATAGCATAGAGCTTGGGAAGCTGAGATCAGAACTAACATAGACAGTGCAATTCTAAAATACTAGGCTTGATTGGAATCTCTTCTGCAACTATGGGAGATAGATATTTGTACCTATTATATAGATGAAGAATGCAAAGTTCAGAGAAAGAAGTGTATTGGCAAAGATTATAGAGCTAGTAATTGACTTTGCCCAGGACAGACTCAGTTCTTGCCAGAACTCTGACTTTTCTTCACCACAGAGGTATACAAGATTAGGTATATAAACACGTGATAACTAGATATTCACTCTTTTGCAACTGTCTTGCCAAGACTCCAGGATTATCATCAGAAAAGAACCTATTGATGAAGAATGTCAAGAGGTGCCTGTCCAAATTCCAGAGACAAACCTAATCCAAGGCTTGCAAACAAATGTGCATTGTGCTTTATTTTTCAAGCTGCTTTCACATTCATCATTTAATTTGGTCAGCAGTGATTTTATTAAAAAGAAAATTGTTTCATTAAATAGTTAACTTGATTTACTTTCATTAAACTAACAAGGAGAGCACAGAAGATGATATAAAACTCTACCAGGCTAAGGCCCTGGCTGATTGACTCAGTCTGTTGCTTTTGAATTACTTCTTTTTGAGCTCCCTCAAGGCAGCCGTGCTAAGCTGTGCTGTGCGTGATGCCTTGAGTCTCTCCGCCTCTGTAGCCAACCAGGTGCCACCTGCCACTTGATAATTGGTCCAGTGTCTCCATATGGGTCTTGACAGAGCCATCCTTATAATACAGTGGCACTTAATTTCAATGAAAAAACAAACTGGCAACCAGTTTAGACATTCAAGGGCTGGTCTCCCTTTGGTAGCAGCTGCTTGGTAGAGCCTGTCAGGAGGTAGATGGTATTGGCATTTGGGAGTGGAGTCACCTTCTGGAGAAGTGGCTGTGCTTTCTCCATATGAGTCCATGAAATACTGGCATGTAGAAATGGTTTACAGAAATTACTTTATGAATATGATATTTGTGATCTAGGAAACATTTCTTTTACCTGTATTGAAATAGGAAAAGAAAGTAAAAGAAAAAATGGGAAAATTAAAAGAGGATGTGAATACTTTCTGTGGTTAGATTGTTATTTTGAATATGTTACCTACATACCAAATGCCATGAAATCTGTTTAAAAACTCTCATTTGACAGCCATTTGGTTTTAAGTTGGTAGATTTTATTAACAACAACAAAAAGCAACAATGTCACAGCAGAAGGTTAGGTGAGTGTTCTAACTGGCACTTGATAAGTGGGTGCACTGTGGTCCAACTCTTGGGACAACACTCTTCAGAGGCTAGATTCAACCCTGAGGATCCAGAAACATGGTCAGTATATCCAGTGATAATTAAGTTCATGAATATTTGAGTCACAGAATCCAATTTATTTCTTATAAAATGAATAATGTGGTTAACAAGCTATACCTCTATCCACACAGGGCTAGAACTGTCAGGTGACCAGAATTCCATAGCAGCTCATCAGAGCAATGAGAGCTCCTCCAAATAATGCCTAAGATGCAACACCAATTTTTATTTGCTGTTTAAGTTTCCTTTTAGTAGTTTCTTGGCAGAAAAGTTTTGTGATGTGTCTTCCAATGGAGTGTGGCAGTAGTCTATTACATCCACTGGCTGTGGAGTCAGAAAATAAATTCTAATTCCTTTTCTGCCAGTTACTAGTTGTTTCACTCCAAGCAAGTAATTCAAACTACTTGAACTTTAGTTTCTGGAGAACTGAAATGGAAAGAATATCTTTGTAGGTATTTTCAAAGTTTTGCAGATAATATATATAAAGCATCTGCTACAGAGCGTAGCATGTAATAGGCATTCAGTAAGAGAGGGCTATCCTTATCAGCCCTGTCATCATCATCATCATTATCTTAAAAGCTACACTCTAATTTTAGACATATCTTCATTAGATTTTTAGATTCTACCTTTCTATTCTTTCTATCCCATAAGGCAACTTCTGCTAATCTAAAGCATTATATATAGACTTTACAAACCTAACTCTCAGAGGAAAATACATCACCTAGTTATAGGAAACCTTAATGTAATTAGATACACATATATCGGCCGCTGCAAGGAGAGAGAGAGAGAGAAATAGAGTTTTATAATGGGAGCTTGCATTGTGTATATTGATATTCCTTTATAGTAGATCAAATTTGACGAGAATCGAGACATCCACCATTCACTTTGGAAAAAGAGAAGAATAACTACTGTTTGTGAACACTCCTACCTGCTATACATGCTACCTCATTTTAATCTTCACAATAGCCCTAAAAGATTATTTCAGTCTTACAAAGGTAAAAATGAGAATAAGCAAAGTTAATTAAATTTGTAACTTCATACAATTAGAATATATTTAAATTGGGATTCAAACCCTAGAAAAGTTGCATTGTAATGCTTATTCTGTTCGTGATACTCTACCTCTTAGAAAATACAACCATTAAACTTCGAGGTGCATAGTTAATAAAGGGTCCTTATTTTTAACAGTAGAGTCCAAAGAGGCTTCATTTCAGTTTGATGCCAAGCTGTGTTGAAACCTTGCATATATTACCATGTCGCCTCTGTGCAATACTACTGATCTGTGTTATGGACTTGGATCTGAGGTCCAGCTCCACAACCCTTAGGCTCTACTGAGACTGGCCAAACTAATACCCTTGAAAATTTTCATTATGTTACTAACCAGCTAGTGGCAACAAAGAAAGAGGAAATATAATTCTTGTCAAATAATCATCGAATATGACTTTGTTGTAAAAGAATTGATGTTTCAGCGCTGTTCACAATAGCAAAGACTTGGAACCAATCCAAATGCCCATCAGTGATAGACTGGATAAAGAAAATGTGGCACATACACACCATGGAATACTATGCAGCCATAAAAAAAGGATGGGTTCATGTGTTTTGCTGGGAGATGGATGAAGCCGGAAACCATCATTCTCAGCAAACCAACACAAGAACAGAAAACTAAATACCACATGTCCTCACTCATAAGTTGATGTTGAATAATGAGAACACATGGATACAGGGAGGGGAACATCACATTCTGGATCCTGCTGGGGGGTTGGGGAGCTAGGGGAGGGATAGCAGGGGTTGTAGGGATTGGGGAGGAGAAATACCTAATGCAGGTGATGGGAGATTGATGCAGCAAAACACCATGGCATGTGCATACCTATGTAACAATCTGCACAACCTGTGCATGTACCCCAGAACTTAAAGCATAATTAAAAAAAAAAAAGAATTGATGTTTCAGTTAACATAATATCAGTTCATCCTATGCCTTTTATTAAGAGTTCTTTATACTAAAGAACCAGAATTGCAGTGGGTCTATTTATTTGTTCGTTCCCTGACAAACTAGTAATATTTTACAAGTAAGAATTTTCTTTTCAGGACTTAAAAGAGGATTTTATGAATATAGCACCATTTTAATAATAACTCCCAACTCTTCTGTGAATAGCTTACTTTCCGAAATAGAATAGTTATAGTTACTAAATGTATGATCCAAAGAAAATATGGCATTCCCTCTGAGATAATTAAAAATGGTGTTTCTATGGTCATTCCAAGGTATGAGAATATCTAGACCAGTAACATATAAAATGGATCTTTTTGATGTGCAAGCCAGAAGGGACTTGTGCTAGGGACTGCATATTCAAAATATGAATAAAATATAGTCCCTGATGTTAAATAAGTGATACTGCAGTGGGAATAAAAATTAATTGCAGTATAATATAGTAATTGATATGACAAAGATAGCTTAAGCTGTAGTAAAATATGTAAAGGAAATCATGAATTTGGATTAGATATTTTGGTTTGAGTTCTTTTGAAATAACCAAATATATTAAACAAGTAGCCATCACATGGCATGATCACGTACCTCATGGCTATGTCTCCTGTGTGATGTGTGACAATGCAACCATAGTACTTAAGGTTCCAAATATACGTGAGTCCAGCATTGTGGTGATGTATTCTTTGAATATGTAATACGGAAGCTAACAAAATTGACTTTGCATCATCTTCTGTAATGTAGTAAAGAGAATTCTGTTTGCAAAATAAATAAATAAATAAAATATAAAAAATAAAAAAAGCACAGGAATAAGCAATACTTTGATTAACACTTTTTTGGTGAGTATTATTTATATCAAATTGAGAAGGTTTTTAGAAAGAAATAGTTTAATTGGAGTAGCACCTAGTATTCACTGAACACTTAATGTCCATTAAAGGCTCTCTGTGCCAAGTACTTTATGCACACAATATTATGTCATTGTAGCAACCCTGTGGAGGAAGTATTTTTTCCTGTTTAGGTATGGGAATATTAATGTTTCATAGCAAATAAATAGAGAAGCTGAGATTTCAACACATTTCAACACATACCTGCCTGAATTTGAAGTCTGGCCTTTAAACAAAGTGTTCCAATGCATGCCTTCAGACAGTGGTAGAGTTTTCTCTGTAATGGTTCTGGATGGGAGGTTTGGAGACTAAGAGGAGGTTCCCTAAATTAGGGCTTGATGTGACTGCTTAGGATGCCTGCAAATGTTGGCTTTGAAGTAGCATCATCAGGTTATCATATTCAAACTTTGCAACTTGTCACTATGTGGACTTGGCTACATTATTCATTGTCTCTGAGCATCAGGGTTTTGATTATTAAAAAAAATGATAATGGCCAGACGCCATGGCTCACATAATCCCAGCACTTTGGGAGGCTGAGGTGGGTGGATCATTTGAGATCAGTTTAAGACCAGCCTGGCCAACACGGTGAAACCCCATCTCTATTGAAGATACGAAAAATAGCTTGGCATGGTGATGCGTGCCTGTAATGCCAGATACTAAGGAGGCTAAGGCAGGAAAATTGCTTAATCCTGGGATGTGGAGGTTGCAGTGAGCGGAGATCGCACCACTTCACTCCAGGCTGTGTGACAGAGTGAGACTCTGTCTAAAAAAAAAAAAAATGGTAACAGCATACACTTCATAAGAACACTGGGTAGTTTAAAGTAAAGTGGGTATCAAAGCACCTATTCTGAGCTTGGTACATAGTAGTTAATCTGTAGATGTTTGCTTCCTTTTAAGTGCCCTATCTTAAAGATAATTCAGAAAAAGAGCTCGCTGCCTACTTCAGTGACTATGCCAAGGGATTTAGAGCAGGGCATCCATCTCAAATTCAGGAATCCCTTGAGGATTTGTTAAATGCAAATTCTAGCTCAATAGTTTCTGGATGGGGCCTGAGATTTGGTTTGTCTAATGAGATCCCAGGAGATAGTTATGCTGGTCTTCTGTGGCCACGTTTTCATTAACCAGGTTTGTATTGTTGATTTTTTGTGCTGTTATTAAGTACCTCCAGTTCCAAGTCAGTTTCTTCCTGCTTGCTTTCATACCAAACAAAAAACAGCTGTTATCATAGTCACAGGTGGTGGTGACATTGAACACCTCCGCAACACACCGAATGCTTATTATTTAAAAACAAATTGGAGAAAAAAAACCTATAAAACAACTACAGTTGCACTAGTGAGCATGCTTCTGTTGTTATAGAGTTTACAGTGTGCAGTCCCAGAAGATTATGGCAGATATTCTTTGAGAGCCTACTATGTCTAGGGCAATGAGGGAACAGAACCTCATGATGCTCACATATTGGCAGGAAAGAAGGGCAGGAAATTTAGTGACAACAGGATTATGTAATAAGATTTATAGTAGACCTATACAGCCAACATCATACTACTAATCAATTAATAGGCTTATTAATCAATGATTAGGTTACTAATCAATTGACCTTTAGTTCACAGAGAGGGAGATTACTTCAGTAAATCAGCCAAATCGAATCACATTACTCTTTAAAAGCACAGAATTGTCTTTAGTCGCAGAAGAGGAAATCAAAAATTCAATGAATGAAAAAGACTCGACTTGCTATTGCTGATTTGAAGGTGAAGAGGACCATGTGAGAAAGCAGCCATTCAGAGTACCTTTTTAAAGATTCCATTGATATGACTCAGTTCAGGATTGAGGCACTTTACTAGAAGCAGATAGATAATGTGCTATCTATCTATACTCTATTAAATCTTACAGCATCATCACTCCCCCTGTCCTGTCAGTGTCATTATTTAACAAAGATCTATAGTGAAAGTATGTGCAAAATCATATTGTAACATAGAGGTGGACATTAGATCCTCCCCAGCATAAGCATCTTGATTATCTTTGTCATTGGCATGCATTGCTATCATCCTTACAATCATCAAATAGCATTTTTTTGAGAACTTACCCCTTACCAGGTACTGTGCAAGGCAATAATATGCATCATCTCAAACAATACCCATAACCTCCTCATGACTTGGGTACTGTTATTATCCCCAGTCTATAGACAAGGGAATGATCCTTACAGAAGTAAAACACCTTGCTTAGTGCTGAACAGCAGGTCCTTAATTCAAATCCGGCACTTACCAAACATCCCATGATCTTAAACATGATACCACTACTACCTCAATTCATTTGATTCAAGATAATTGATCATAACAAGTTTTATAGATATGGCTGATATGTTGTTTCAGTTTTACAGGTGAAGACCCTGAGGTTGATATAAATTATTTTGCCAAATAATTAAGTAAAAGGTGAGAGCCATACTCAAAGGTTTCTAACTTCTAGTTTTACATTTCTCTATCATATTTTGTAGATCCTCAAATAAAACTAGGATAGGCAAATTACGAAGTCTGTATACACATGCATTTATATTTTACATTTGCATGCCATAGAAACAGATCCCTTCATTTCACAGCCCACAGGTCTATAAATATTATTCTGTCCTTGTTTCAAGTCTTTGAGTTAGTAATAGCATGGTCCGATTTTTATCTTTCGTTCTATTTTCACTTTGAGCTTTATTTTATTTCTCCTGCTTTTCTTGATTTTTGGGGAATGATTTTTTACCATTATTAACTCTATAGCTTTTAGTCACTCTTTGAAGAAGTCCTACTGAGTAATGATCTGCTTTCACCTCCTGAACGCTGGGGAAGAAATTTTCATAAATATTATTGACAGGAAAGCATGTTTATCCTTAGCTCAGGAAAGCATTATCACCTGTATCTCTTAGTTCTTTTACCGTTTTTTTCCTCACTCTTTCTACTTCTTTGCATTCTCTTTCTTTTTTTCTTTCCCTGTCTCTTTTTTTTCTTTCCTCTTCATCATCTTGCCTTCTTTCTCCCTGTCCCCTCTTCCTGTCTTGAATTTAACAGGTAAACAGTGTATTCTGATTTAAAATTTCACAATTTGTTTTCTGCATTTCTAAATAGTGCTGTGTGATGAACTGGGCTTTGCAGTCCAATACAAGCAGCTAATATTTTATCATTACCTTGTGTTGACTTGGTAATCTGAGGCAAATTGAAGTCTCTTAGATTTAATTTGTCCCTTTTAAAAATGGAGGTAATAATACCTTTTCCATAATACAGATACAAGCCTAATATTGCGTGAGACAGAGAGGAGGTACACAACAGAAAACTCTCTTCCAGTTAAAGAAAATATTTTAAAATTGGGGCCAGGTGTGGTGTTAGGCATTCTTTATTATGTTTGTCTCCATAAACTGGTATGGTTCAGTCTTTCCCCAGGTTGTAAAATTTCCATTGGCAGAAACTGCCTCTTACTCACATTTTTTCCCAGTTGCCCGGTAACCTAGTATGTGATAGATGCTCAGTAATTCAGATGTTTGTTAAACGGAGCCAAAAGTGAGGCCAGATCAAGCCAAGGATGCAGAATTCACTATCAGACAGTCTGGGTGCTCTTGTTTCACTTTCACCCCAAAGCAGCCTCTGCTACAAGGAGAGCATCCAGGTTGGTCCCTCTGCTGGTGAGAGATTGTTGGCAGCATTTCCCTCTAAATTGGAGAGCAGAAGAAAAGACTGCTCGACCAGCTGTCGTCAACAACTTAGAAAACTTGAATGTTTAGGCAATTATAAGTTTCCCATGGTGTTTTCTAATGCTCTTTTCAAGGATACTGTTTTTTTTTTTAATCAACTGAACAAAAGCCTCATAAGAATAGCACAGTGCTGCAACTCCAGTCCACAAAGATGCAGGAGAACATGGTTATTCATTTCCTCTGTGGAAGCTTCTACGTTACTTTTGAGGCACTGCTGCCCACTCCTGACATGCTGTTGTGCCCGAGGTCTCCACCCTCTGTGCCTGTGTGCCTGTGGATATTCTCTCCTTGGGCAAACAACAGTCATTCCATGATGCCTCACAAATCTCTACACTTCTGATCTGGCTGTCCAGATTTACCCCACCCACCCTCCACCTTTTAAACATTTTACAAATGTCCCACAGGCACCTGAGCTCATCACAGGAATAAAGTTTATATTCCCCACCTAAACTTGTTCTCCTTCTATATTTTCTACCTTAGAGAGTGACATAAGCCACCACTTAATTCTCACAACAGCCTTACAAGTAGATATTATCATGTTTATTTTGCTGAGTTGAGACCTAAAACTTGAAGACTTCAGGTAGATGTAAAGTGAAAGAGCCTGCCTTCAATCCCAGATCATCCTACTCCAAAGACTGTGTCTCTTCCAGTGAGCTTTACTAGAAAGGGGAGACCAGAGAGGAAGAAGGGAAAACGTATTGGTTCGTCAGCAAAGCAATTATAAGATCCCCCAGCTATTGCCTTTAGTATCACTCAAATGAACCTATGTCTTACTTCCTTGGATCACCCGCCCTGCTAAATAAATATCATAAATTTAAAGATATAATGAAATTGAAAATAGTTGAAGTTATTATATTTTTTAATTCACATAATATGCTATTTGAGATTACATCTGCAAGTATTCTCTCCTTCAGACATTGCCAAAACAGCCCTTATTAACAGAAAATAATTTCATAATTCTAGTATAGGATAATAAAAACTAATAGAAGAGGAGGTGACAAATTGGCCTTATACACTAGAATCAGTACTTATTTCAGAACTTTCTATGAGCAAAACACCATTCTTGTCTTACATGCCAGGCATAGATAAAATAGTTAAGAGATTTCAATATTATTTATAAAGATAAGGCCGTTTAAAATCACATAGAACCCCTATCATCCTCTTTTTGTCATTGTCTAGATCATGAGTGATGTCAAGGTTAGATGACCTAAAGTCACCCTAACATGGTACACTTAAAGCAAAGGAGAAAATGTGAGGAGAATTTATAGGGCTTTGTTTGTGTTGCTAAGGAGTTTGTCAACTGTAAGAGATTATCTTGCCTTTTTGAGGTGGTGATTAATCTTTTGAAAACTTCTCTATTATCTAGGATTGCTATAATGTTCATTATTTAAAATATTAAGTATATCTATTTTCATACATTTTGTATTGAGAGTCTGATGCAAATAACTCTTTAAGGTCCAAATAGACTTTATTTAATGCAGAAGGTAATGGGCAATATTTGCTCTGCGTAATCTGCCATAGGCAGAAGGATGCCCAATAAAGGAGAAAAGCTGCAAGACACTCAGATGGTTCTTCCTACAGACAAAACCATGAACGAGATCTCCATTGCCAGAAAGTTTTCTGCAGCTTTGAAGGTTCAAAACATAGATCAATGGGAAGTGTATGGGATTCAAAGTGAGATAGATGAGGGTTTGGAATTATTCTGTACCCCTTTCTAATTAGTTACTTTTGGCAAGTATAATCAACTCTATGTCTAGGTTTCTACATTTTAAAAATGACATAAAAAGTTCTTAGTGACAGAGTTGTTGAGGTTTGAATACTTGTTGCTATTGTTAAGACCTTACCAACTTCACTGCTTAATGCATGGAAGAAACTTAAGTAACTTAATACACGGAAGAAACTTAACTGTAACTCTTATATTGCTATTTGTCAAATTCACATTGGCCAAGCTTGAGTCAATACTTTGACTGCTTTATATTATATAGTAATATATTATATAGTAATATAAAGCAGTCAAGGTATTTAATATCTTGACTGCTTTATATTTTATAGTAATATAAAGCAGTCAAGGTATTAAATAGGGACATATCCCATTCATGTCAACAAAATTTATTTTCTTTTATGCAAAATGTTTTCCTCCCAATGTAGAGATATAAGCCAGGTTAGCAAACACATACAGATTATTAAGCATTAAAACAAAGCAAAACGGACATTAAAGTCTAGTTCCTAGGTATTTACTCATGAGAAATGAAAATATATGTCCATACAAAGACTTCTACTTAAATTTTTATGGCAGATGTATTCACATTAGCCAGGCCAAAAATAGTACAAATGTCTATGAACCAAGGCATAGAATTTATAAATAAATTTGGTATATCTGTACAGTAGAATAATATTCATCATTGAAAATAATAGACACAAAGCATGGAAAAAGTTCAAAAATCACGCTAAATAAAGAGGCCACACATAAAAAAAACTTTACTATTTCATTTATATGAAATTCTAGAAAAGGAAAAGCTGCATTGACAGAAATGATTCAATGGTTGTCAGGGCCAGGGGTTGAATGGGAATATATTGACTGCAGAGAAACACGAGGGAAGGTTTGGGTATTGGAAATACATATGAATACTATCTATTATGACTACTATTATATACTATATATACTTGTCAAAATTTATCAAATTGCACACTTAAAATTGTTGAATGTTGTTGTCTTAAAACATATCTTAATAAAGTTAATTTAAAATAAATGACTTTTTAAAGTCAAGCTCAAAGGTATTTTATTTTAGTTTTCTAGTAACCAGATTGTTCTAATATAAGCAGATGTGGCCAAAACACAGAATCTCTCTGACATCATATCTCATGCCAGACTGGCCTTCTAGTGCCTACATATTATTACCTCAATTTGACTGATGAGGAAACTAAAACTTGATGAGGTTATGTAGCTGAAATATAGAAGAGTGGGCTGGACTGCAATCCCAGATCATCTCACTCCAAAACCTGTCTTTTCCAATGAGTTTTACCAGAAAAGAAAGGACAGAAGGAAAAATAAAAACTGCTATAATGACAAGAAACATAAACACACACACACACACACACACACACACACACACACACACACACACACACACACACACACACACTGCTTTATGGATAACTTACAAAACCTGATTTGACCCATAATGTATTTCTTTTGTAACACTCGCTGATCTACAAAAAGAATATCTTTTGCCTAAGACGGTAATGAGTGGTATTGGCAAATCCTCTCTCCTGTTTTTCCCAGAAACACAGCCAGGCTACATTTTCCAGTGTCCCTTGTTGTTCGATTGGTCATATGACTGAATTGTAGCTATTGAAATAAGATCAGAAGTGATACATACAACTTATAGGCATGAACATAGAGCCCTTCCACATGTTCCTCTGAGTTTTGCTCCTTTCCACTTAGGAAAAAAGATGATTTCAAGAGCAACCTTGGGAAATATGAATTTAGGATGACAGAGCTGTCATAGTCTTAGTTCAAGACTGGCTGTGTGGAGAAGAGCTTCACCCTGCAAAACAAAACACAGACAAACACTACCAACAACTTATTCCTGTCAAACTAGGACCAGTCATTAATATGAGCAATAAATAAACTTCTATTGTGTTGAGCTAACGACATTTAATTAGATCTATTTGTCATCATAATCTAGCCAACCCTGACTAATATAAATAGGTTAGAGGCAGTCTGCATCCTAGTATTAACAGAAGGAAATCTTAAGCAAGTTAAATTTGATAAAATTTAATTGATCAAGGAACAATTCACAAACCAGGCAGCCCTGAACCTAAACGGTTTCAGAGAACTCTGGTCTACAATGTGGTCAGACAATATTTATGGATAGAAAATGGAAATGAGGTACAGAAACTGAAAGTGAGGTACAGAGGCAGCTCGATTGATTATATTTCAGCATTTACCTTATTGGAATAGCATTTGCCTTTAAACAGCTGGACACCTGCAATTGACTGAAGCTCAACTGCTGTGGTTAGCTGACCCTCAGCTGTTTGTTATGAAAGTATACTCCTAATTAAGGCTTTCAGTTTATGCACTAAGTTAGATCGTCATTTGTTATGTCAGGACTCGCGTAAGGAGACATCCTCAAGCCAAATTTAGTTTGATAAAACATTAGCATCATAGCAGGCTGAGTCTTTTAATTAGGCACTTGCCAAATTTTGGATTGTGTTACTTCAGTTTCAAATTATACATTCCATTCTTGTGCAGGAGATAGTTTGCCCGAAAGCCTAGAAATTTTAGTGCTCATCCATGTAGAATGAGCAGCCTCTGACCCAGAATTGTCTTACTAACTTTGTACAAATACATTATTTCAAGGTGCAGTAGAAGAACCCTGATAAAAACTTACTCTTTTTTATTACTATACTTTAGGTTCTGGTGTACATGTGCAGAATGTGCAGGTTTGTTACATAGTTATACATGTGCAATGGTGGTTAGCTGAATCCACTACCCCGTCATCTACATTAGGTGTTTCTGTTAATGCTGTGTTTCCCCTAGCACCCCACCCCCTGACAGGCCCTGGTGTGTGATATTCCACTGTCTCCATATGTTGTTCTCACTGTTCAACTCCCACTTGTGAATAAGAATATGAGGTGTTTTGTTTTCTGTTCTTGTGTCAGTTTGCTGAGAATGATGGTTTCCAGTTTCATCCATGTTCCTGCAAAGGCCATGAACTCATCCTTTTTTATGGCTGCATAGTATTCCATGGTATATATGTGCCACATTTTCTTTATCTAGTCTATCATTGATGGGCATTTTGGTTGGCTCCAAGTCTTTGCTATTGTGAACAGTCCCTCAATAAACATACATGTGCATGTGTCTTTATAATAGAATGATTTATAATCCTTTGGGTATATACCCAGTAACGGGATTGCTGGGTCAAATGGTATTTCTATTTCTAGATCCTTGAGGAATCACCACACTGTCTTCCACAATGGTTGAACTAATTTACACTCCCACCAACAATGTAAAAGCATTCACTCCACATCTTCTCCAGCATCTGTTGTTTCCTTATATTTTAGTGATCGCCATTCTAACTGGTGTGAGATGGTATTTAATTGTAGTGTTGATTTACATTTCTCTAATGACCAGGGATGATGACCTTTTGTTCGTGTGTTTGTTGGCTGCATAAATGTCTTTTGAGAAGTGTCTGTTGATATCCTTCACCTACCTTTTAATGGGGTAGATTTTTTCTTGTAAATTTGTTTAAGTTCTTTGTAGATTCTGGATATTAGCCTTTTCTCAGATGGGTAGATTGTAAACATTTTCTCCCATTCTGTAGGTTGCCTGTTTACTGTAATGATAGTTTATTTTGATTTGCGAAAGCTCTTTGGATTAATAAGATCCTATTTGTCAATTATGGCTTTTGTTGCCGAAAGCCAAAGTCCTTGCCCATGCCTATGTCCTGAATGGTATTGCCTAGGTTTTCTACCAGGGTTTTTATGGTTTTAGGTCTTAAGTTTAAATCTTTAATCTATCTTGAGTTAATATGTGTATAAGGTGTAAGGAAGGGATCTAGTTTCAGCTTTCTGCGTATGGCTAGCCAGTTTTCCCAACACCATTTATTAAATAGGGTATCCTTTCCCCACTGCATATTTTTGTCAGGCTTGCCAAAGATCAGATGGATGTACTTGTCTGGCATTACTTCTGAGGCTTCTGTTCTGTTCCATTGGTCTATGTATGTGTTTTGGTACCAGTACCATGCTGTTTTCATTACTGTAGCCTTGTAGTATAGTTTGAAGTCAGGTAGAGTCATGCCTCCAGCTTTGTTTTATTTTTGTTAGTTTTTTTTTTTTTTTTTTTTTTTTTTTTTTTTTTGCTTAGGATTGTCTTTGCTATGTGTCTCTTTTTTGGTTCCATATGAAGTTTAAGGTGGGTTTTGCCAGTTCTGTGAAGAAGGTCAGTGATAGCTTGATGGGGATAGCATTGAATCTATAAATTACTTTGGGCAGTATGACCATTTTCACGATATTGATTCTTCCTAACCATGAGCATGGAATGTTTTTTCCATCCATTTGTGTCCTCTCTTATTTCCTTAAGCAGTGGCTTGTAGTTCTCCTTGAAGAGGTTCTTCACATCCCTTGTTATTTGTATTCCTAGGTATTTTATTCTCTTTGTAGCAATTGTGAATGGGAGTTCATTCATGATTTGGCTCTCTGTTTGTCTGTTATTGGTGTATAGGAATGCTTGTGATGTTTGCACACTGATTTTGTATCCTGTGACTATGCTGAAGTTGCTTATTAGCTTAAGGAGATTTTGGACCGAGATGAGGGGGTCTTCTAAATATACAGTCATGTCATCTGCAAATAGAGGCAATTTACTTTCTCTTTTCCTAATGAATACCCTTTATTTCTTTTTCCTGCCTGATTGCCCTAACTAGAACTTCCAATACTAGGTTGAACAGAAGTGATTAGAGAGAGTGTCCTTGTCTTGTGCTGGTTTTCAAAAGAAATGCTTCCAGTTTTTGCCCATTTAGTATGATATTAGCTATGGAGTTGTCATCAATAGCTGTTATTACTTTGAGATACCTTGCATCAATACCTAGATTATTGAGAGTTTTTAGCATAAAGGACTGTTAACTTTTGTCCAAGGCCTTCTCTGCATCTATTGAGATAATAATGGTTTTTTTCATTGGTTCTTTTTATGTGATGGATTGCATTTATTGATTTGTGTATGTTGAACCAACCTTGCATCCCAAGGATGAAGCCAACTTATTCGTGATGGATAAGCTTTTTCATGTGCTGTTGGATTTGGTTTGCCTGTATTTTATTGAGGATTTTTGCATCAATATTCATCAAGGATATTGGCCTGAAATTTTCTTTTTTTGTTGTTTTTCTGTTTAGTTGTTTTTCTGCCAGGTTTTGGTATCAGGATGATGTTGGCCTCATAAAATGAGTTCGAGTGGATTCCCTTTTTTTGTATTGTTTGGAAAAGTTTCAGAAGGTATAGTATCAACTCCTCTTTGTACCTCTGGTAGAATATGGCTGTGAACCCATCTGGTCCTGGACTTTTTTGATTGGTAGGCTATTAATTGCTGCCTCGATTTCAGACCTTGTTATTGCTCTATTCAGGGATTCAACTTCTTCCTAATTTAGTCTTGGGAGGTTGTAAGTGTCCAGGAACTTATCCATTTTTCTAGATTTTCTCTTTTATTTGCATAGAGGTGTTTATAGTATTCTCTGATGGTAATTTGTATGTCTGTGGATCGATGGTGATATCCCATTTATTATTTTTTATTGCATCTATTTTATTCTTCCCTCTTTTTTTCTCTATTAGTCTGGCTAGCAGTCTATCTATTTTGTTGAGTTTTTCATAAAACTAGCTCCTGGATTCATTGATATTTTTGAAGGATTTTTCATGGCTCTGTCTCCTTCAGTTCTGCTCTGATCTTAGTTATTTCTTGTCTTCTGCTAGCTTTTGAATTTGTTTTTGGTCCTCTAGTTCTTTTAATTGTGACATTAGGGTGTTAATTTTAGATCTTTCCTCCTTTTTCTTGTGGGCATTTAGCGATATAAATTTCCCTCTACACGCTGCTTTAAATGTGTCCCAGAGATTCTGGTATGTTGTGTCTTCATTCTCATTGGTTTAAAATAACATCTTTATTTCTGCCTTCATTTTGTTATTTATCCAGCAGTCATTCAGGAACAGTTTGTTCAGTTTCCATATAGTTGTGCAGTGTTGAGTGAATTTCTTAATCCTGACTTCTAATTTGATTGCACTATTGTCTGAGAGACTGTTTGTTATGATTTCCATTCTTTTGCATTTGCTGAGGAATGTTTTACTTCCAATTATGTGGTCCATTTTAGAATATGTGTGATGTGGTGCTGAAAAGAATGTATATTCTGTGGATTTTGGGTGGAGAGTTCTGTAGATGTCTATTAGGGCCACTTGGACCAGAGCTGAGTTCATGTAATGGATATCCTTGTTACTTTTCTGTCTCATTGATCTAATATCAACAGTGGGGTGTTAAAGTCTCCCACTATTATTGTGTGGGAGTCTCAGTCTCTTTGTGGTTCTCTAAGAGCTTGCTTTATGAATCTGGGTGCTCCTGTATTGGGTGCATATATATTTAGGATAGTTAGCTCTTGTTGCATTGATCCTTTTACCATTATGTAATGCCCTTTTCGTCTGTTTTGATTTTTGTTGGTTTAAAGTCTGTTTTATCAGAGACTAGGATTGCAACTCCTGCTCTTTTTTTCATTCCATTTGCTTGGTAAATATTCCTCTATCCCTTCATTTTGAGCCTATGTGTGTCTTCGCATGTGAGATGGGTCTCCTGAATACAGCACACCCATGGGTCTTTACTCTATCCAATTTGCCAGTCTGTGTGTTTTAATTGGGACATTTAGCCAGTTTATATTTAATGTTAATATTGTTATGTGTGAATTTGATCCTGCCATTATGATGCTAGCTGGTTATTTTGACCATTAGTTGATGAAGTTTCTTCATAGCATCAATGGTGTTTACAATTTTGTATGTTTTTGCAGTGGATGGCACCAGTTGTTTCTTTCCATGTTTAGTGCTTCCTTCAGGAGTTCTTATAAAGCAGGCCTGGTGGTGACAAAATCTCTCATCAGTTGCTTGTCTGTACTGTAAAGGATTTTATTTCTCCTTTACTTATGATGCTTAGTTTGGCTGGATATGAAATTCTGGTTTGAAAATTCTTTTCTTTAAGAATGTTGAATATTGGTCCATACCCTCTTCTGGCTTGTAGGGTTTCTGCCAAGAGATCCACTGTGAATCTGATGGGCTTTCCTTTGCAGGTAACCCCACCTTTCCCTCTGGCTGCCTTTAGCATTTTTCCTTCATTTCAACCCGAGTGAATCTGACAATTATGTGTTTTGGGGTTTCTTTTCTCAAGGAGTATCTTTGCAGTGTTCTCTGTATTTCCTGAATTTGAATGTTGGCCTGCCTTTCTAGCTTGGGGAAGTTCTCCTGGATAATATCCTGAAGAGTGTTTTCCAACTTGGTTTCATTCTCAACTTCACTTTCAGATACACCTATCAAACATAGATTTGGCCTTTACACATAATTCCATATTTCTTTGAGGACTTGTTCATTTCTTTTCACTCTTTTTTCCATAATCTTGTGTTCTCCCTTTATTTCATTGAGTTCATCTTCAATCTCTGATATCCTTTCTTCCTTTTGATTGATTCAGCTATTGAAACTTGTGTAGGCTTCACATAGTTCTCATGCTATGATTTTCAGCTCCATCAGGTCATTTATGTTCTTCTCTAAACACGTTATTCTAGTTATCATTTCATCTAATCCATTTTCAAGGTTCTTTGCTTCCTTCCATTGGGGTAGAATGTGCTTCTTTAGCTGAGAGAAGTTTTTTATTATCCACCTTCTGAAGCCTGCTTCTGTCAGTTCATCAAACTCATTCTCCATCCAGTTTTGCTCCCTGGCTTGTGAGGAGTTGTGATCCCTTGGAGGAGAAGAGGCATTCTGGTTTTTGGAATTTTCAGCCTTTTTGCACTAGTTTCTTCCCATCTTTGTGGATGCATCTACCTTTGGTCTTTGAAGACAGTGACCTTTGGATGGGGTCTGTGAGTGGACATCCTTTCTACTGACTTTAAAACTACTTCTTTCCGTTTGTTAATTTTCCTTCTAACAGTCAAGCTCCTCTGCTGCAGGACTGCTGGAGTTTGCTGAAGGTCCACTCCAGACCCTGCTTGCCTGGGAATCACCAGCAGGGGCTGCAGAACAGCAAAGATTGCTGGCTGTTCCTTCCTCTGATAGCTTCATCCCAGAAGGGTACCTGCCAGATGCCAGCCAGAGCTCTCCTGTATGAGGTATCTATTGGCCCCTACTGGGAGGTGTCTCCCAGTCAGGATACACAGGGGTCAGGGAGCCACTTGAGAAGGCAGCCTGTCCCTTAGCAGAGCTCAAATGTTGTGCTGAGAGATCCACTGCTCTCTTCAGAGCTTCCATGCAGGGACATTTAAATCTGCTGAAGCTGTACCCTGTATAGCCCCTTTTCCCAGGTGCTCTGTCCCAGAAAGTTGGGGGCTTTATTTATAAGTCACTGATGGGCTGCTGCCTTTTTGCAGAGCTGCCCTACCCAGTGAGGAGGGAGTGTAGTGACACAGTCCACTGGAGGAGGCCTTGTTGAGCTGTCATGGGCTCCATCCAGTTCAAACTTCCCAGCAACTTTGTTTACACTGTGATGCTAAAGTCAAGCCTCAGCAATGGCGGAGACTCTTCCCCCAACTGAGCTCAGACATCCCAGTTTGAGCTCAGACTGCTGTTCCAACTATGAGAATTTCAAGCCAGTTGATCTTAGCTTGCTGTTCTTCTTGAGGGTGGGACCCACCAAGCCAGATCACTTGCCTCCCTGGCCTCAGCCCCATTTCCAAGGGAGTGAATGGTTCTGACTCACTGGTGTTCCAGGTGCCACTGGGGTATGAAATAAAAAACTGCTGGGGCTAGCTCAGTGTCTTTCCAAACAGCCACCCAGTTTTGTGCTGGAGACCCAGGGCCCTGGTGTTGTAGGCACTGGAGGGAATCTCCTGGTCTGCAGGTTGTAAAGATGTGGGAAAAGCAGAGTATCGGGGCCGGAGTACAGGGGACAGTCCCTAATGGCTTCCCTTGGCTAAGAGAAGGAGTTCCCCAGCACCTTGCACTTCCCAGGTGAGGCAGTGCCCCACCTGCTTTGGCTCTCCCTCCTTGGGCTGTACCCACTGTCCAACAAGTCCCAGTGAGGTAAACCAGGTACCTCAACTGGAAATGTGGAGATCACCCACATTTTGTGTTGATCTTGCCAGGAGCTGTGCACTGGAGCTGTTCCTATTCAGCCATCTTACCAACAACTCATGACTTATTCTTGAATTAAGTCTGTTAAAGCTTTGTCTCCTGGAAAATGAGGTCAGTTGAATGTTCTCAAACATGACCACTCCTAGTAGCAGGCCTCTTCCTCAGAAGGGGTGTTTGTAATATGAGAGGATTGGACTGCACAGGGACACTAAGTTCCTCTGAGACAATGCTTATATCACCCAGATTCAATTTTTCTTTCCTTAGACATTGTCCAGATATGCATTGCCGACACTGGTTTTCCTCTCTCTGCATTTTTCTCAGTTGCCATTGCTGACAACCTGTTTTCTCTTAACATATTTTTCTCCTTTAGCTCAGCTGATACCAATGAGTCAAGTCTTGTTCTGGCTCAGGAACTATTCATTCTCTTTGTGGAGACTCTTCATATTTCTAAACCCATTCATTATATGTTGATTGTATCAGTCAAACATTCTGAGTTCTCTGGAGATATTCAGGCATTATTTGGCCAATGATTTATGCCAGCTCACCAGTATACAGAATAAAACAAACACACACAAGAACTGAAAAAACAAAAGCCTCACTTCATTCAGTCTATGTTACAGAAGTAATCAGCAAATGTTTTGCTTATGTTTTCCTTTTGTTAGATAATGTAATATAAAAGCAAGAGCCAGTTAGATCTAGGTTCAAAGACCTGCACAAAACCTACTGGGGAGCTGCTATTTGCATCAATTTATTTAAAGTCTCTCACCTATAAGAGAATTAAAAAGATAAGTTTTGGGTAATTATTAAATGTGCTAATTTTCTCTTTACTCAATTCAACACAGGATAGGCAGTACTGAACCCATCCCTGTGAGTAAATTACATTCTGTACTATAGGTATTAGCTTGGTATAAAAGTAACTTCAGTTTTTGTCATAGTTACATTCACTTGTAAGGCTTTTCTAGAGGGTTCTTAAGTATCAGCTAAAATGTCTATTCAAAATACCTATTAAAATCCCTTACAAACTTGAGGGCCTGATGGCCTTTTGACAAATTGCATAGAAGTTGGCCAAGTATGAGAGTGACCTGCAGTGTTAATCTTGCCAGAGTTTTCGGATTGTGAGTGGCATTGAAATCACATGCCTATAACTAAAGAGCCAATGGGCATGGTCCATGATGCATCATGGCCTGTTTCAAGTCCACAGTGGAAACAAAAAACAGTTATTTTCTTATTTGCTCTATTTAATATTGGAATACTTGAACTATCGTTACAGAATTACAGCTGTCTGTGGAAGAGGGAGTCATTGGGACTATATTAATTCAATCTTACAACAAGCTATAATTTTAATTCACATTGAAGAAACTGTTTTACAGAATATTTGATAATAAATCATACTAAGTAAACAGGAAGTTTTCTAATCCTGGAAGAATATAAGTAGGACCTGGATGACAGCTTCATAGGGTAAAAATGGAGACATAATGGTTAAAAGATAGGACATCATCTTGTGGCAAGACTGTTCTAAAATTAACTGTATGACCTTGTGAAAGTCATTTAGCCACTTTGACTTTTAGTTTTATTATCAATAAGTTACACTCGTAATCCTTACCACAGAAGATTGTTATAAGGAATAGAAATATCTATAAGGTACCTATGCAATTTGTGTAATATAGCAGGCAGTGGAATATGGTGGTGGTAGTTATTAAAAAAAAAAAAAATTCTGAGGAGATGATCCAAGATGGCCAAATAGGAACAGCTCTGGAGTACATTTCCCAGCAAGGAAGCAGAGAGTGAGTGATCACCGCATTTCCAAACGAATTTTTACTGCCCACAGACCAGGAGATTCCTGGTCGGAAAAGCGCTGTGAGTCTCCAGCACAGCTGTTTTTGCTGGTCAGCGAGTCTCCGCACAAAAACTCACACAAATCTGGGCACGATTTCAACTGGCACCTGGAACACCTGGGAGACAGAGTTTCCCATTCAACTGAAAAAAAGGGGGCTGAAGCAGGGAGCCAGGTTATCTGGCTCAGTGGGTCCCACCCCAACAAAGACCAGCAATCTGAAATGTTCTGGATTAAGAGTTTCACAGAAAGCACAGCTCTGTGGAGGTAAGGGCATCTGCCATTACTGAGGCATTCCACCACTACCAAGGCAGTATGCCATTACTGAGGCAGTCCGCCATTACCGAGGCAGTCCACCATTATCGAGGCAGTCCACCATTACAGAGACAGTCCACCATGACTGAGGCAGACTGTCATTACCAACGCACTTCTAACTATACCTCCATAAGCAAAACCAAAGGAGGTTTACACAGCAGCTGGGCAGAGCCCATGGCTGCTCAGCAATGCCTCTGCTGGCAGAGTGTGACTAGGCTACCTCTGCGCTGGGAAGGGCATCTCTGAAAAAAGAAAGCAGCATGTCAGGAACTTATAAATAAAGCCCCACCTTCCCAGGACAGAGCACCTGGGAAAAAAAGGCAGTTAGGAGTTCTGCTGCAGCAGACTTAAACATACCTGCCCACCAGCTCTGAATGTAACAACAGAGCTCACAGCTAAGCACTTGAGCTCCAATAAGGGACAGACTGTCTCCTCAAGCAGCTCTGTGACCCCCATATATCCAAAGAAACACCTCATAAAAGAGAGCTCAGGCTGACATCTGGAAGGTATCCTTCTGGGACAAAGATAATAGAAGAAACTGGCAGCAACCCTTATTGTTCTGCAGCTGCTGCAGGTGATCCCCAGGCAAGCAGGATCTGGAGTGGACCTCCAACAGTTCTACAGCAGACAGGCCTCACTATTAGAAGGAAAACTAAAAAAACAGAAAGAAATAACTTAATCATCAACAAAAAGGATGTCCACTCAGAGACCCCATCTGAAAGTCACCAACTACAAAGACCACAGGTAGATAAATCCACAAAGATGGGAAGAAACCAGTGCAAAAAGGATGAAAACACCCAAAACCAGAACGCCTCTCCTCCTCCAAGGGATCACAGCTTCTCACCAGCAAGGGAACAAGGCTGGATGGAGAATGAGTCTGATAAATTGACAGAAACAGGCTTCAGAAAGTGGGTAGTAACAAACGTCTCTGAGCCTAAAGAACATGTTCTAACCCAACACAAAGAAATTAAAAACCTTGGAAAAAGGTTTGACAACATGCTAATGGGAATAAACAGCTTAGAGAAGAATATAAATGAATTAGTGGAGCTGAAAAACACAACATGAGAACTTAACGAAGCCTACACAAGTTTCAATAGCCAAATTGACCAAGCAGAAGAAAGGACATCAGAGATTGAAGATCAACTCAATGAAATAAAATGAGAAGGCAAGATTAGAGGAAAAAAGGAAAAAGAGTAAAGAGAAATGAACAAAGTCTCCAACAAATATGGGATTATGTGAAAAGACCTAATCTACATTTGATAGGTGTACCTGAATGGGACTGAGAGAATAAATCTACACTGGAAAACACTCTTTGTGATATTATTCAGGAGAAGTTCCCCAACCTAGCAAGGGAGGCCAATATCCAAGTCCAGGAAATACAGAGAACACCACAAAGATATTTCTCAAGAAGAGCAGCCTCGAGGCATATAATCGTCAGATTCACCAGGGGTGAAATGAAGGAAAAATTGCTAAGGGCAGCCAGAGAGAAAGGTCGGGTTACCCACAAAGAGAAGCACATCAGACTTACAGCATATCTCTTGGCAGAAAACCTACAAGCCAGAAGAGAATGGGGGCCAATATTCAACATCCTTAAAGAAAAGAACTTTCAACCTAGAATTTCATGTCCAGCCAAAGTAAGCTTCATAAGCAAAGGAGAAATAAAATCCTTCATGAACAAGCAATTGCTGAGAGGCTTCATCACCACTAGGCCTGCCTTGCAAGAACTCTTGAAAGAAGCACTAAACATAGAAAGGAACAAGCAGTACCAGCTACTCCAAAAATGTACCAAATGGTAAAGAGCATTAACACAATGAAGAAACTGCATCAACTAATGGTCAAAACAACCAGCTAGCATCAAAATGGAAGGATCAAATTCATACATAACAATGTTAACCTTAAATGTAAATGGGCTAAATGTCCCAATCAAAAGACACAGACTGGCAAATTGGATAAAAAGTCAAAACCCATTGGTTTGCTATATCCAGGAAACCCATCTCACATGCAACTACACATATAGGCTCAAAATAAAGGGATGGAGGAAAATTTACCAAGCAAATGGAGAACAAAATAAAGCAGAAGTTGCAATCCTAGTCTCTGATACAATAGACTTTAAACCAACAAAGATCAAAAGAGACAAAGAAGGGCATTACATAATGATAAAGGATGAATACAACAAGAAGAGCTAATGATTCTAAATATATACGGACCCAATACAGGAGCACCCAGATACATAAAGCAAGTTCTTAACAACCTACAAAGAAACTTAGACTCCCACAGTGTAATAGTGGGAGACTTTAACAATCCACTGTCAATATTAGACGGATCAATGAGACAGAAAATTAACAAGCATATCCAGGACTTGAACTCAGACCAAGACCAAGCAAACCTAATAGACATTTACAGAACTCCCTCCTCCAAATCCATAGAATATACATTCTTCTCAGCACCACATCACACCTACTCTAAAATTGACCACATAACTACTCCTCGGCAAATGCAAAAGAACAAAAATCATAACAAACAGTCTCTCAGACCACAGTGCAATCAAATTAGAACTCAGGATTAAGAAACTAACTCAGAACTGCACAACTTCATGGAAACTGAACAGCTGGCTCTTGAATGTTGACTGGATAAACAATGAAATGAAGGCAGAAATAAAGATGTCCTTTGAAACCAACAAGAATGAAGATACAACATACCACAATCAATCTGGGACACATTTAAAGCAGTGTCTAGAGGGAAATGTATAGCAATAAATGCCCACATGAGAAGCAAGGAAAGATCTAAAATCGACACTCTATCATCAAAGTTGAAAGAGCTAGAGGAGCAAGATCAAAAAAACTCAAAACCTAGCAGAACACAAGAAATAACTAAGATCAGAGCAGAAGTGAAGGAGATAGAGACACAAAAAGCCCTTCAAAAAATTAATAAATCCAAGAGCTGATTTTTTGAAAAGATCAACAAAATAGATCACTAGCCAGACTAATTAAAAAAAAAAATGGAAGAAGAATCAAATAGATGTAAGAAAAAATGATAAAGGGGATATTACCAGCAATTCCACAGAAATACAAAATACCATCAGACATTACTACAAACAGCTCTTTGCACATAAACCAGTAAACCTGGAAGAAATGGATAAATTCCTGGACAGTTGCACCCTCCCAAGCCTAAACCAGGAAGAATTCGCAACCCTGAATAGACCATTAACAAGGGCAGAAATTGAGGCAGGAATTAATAGCCTACCAACCAAAAAAAGCCCAGGTGCAGACAGGTTCACAGCCGAATTTTACCAGACATACAAAGAGGAGATGGTACCACTTTTTCTGAAACAATTCCAAACCATCCAAAAAGAGAGAATCCTTCCCAAATCATTTTATAAGACCAACATCATCCTGATACCAAAACCCAGTAGAGACTCAACAACAAAAGAATACTTCAGGCCAATATCCACAATGAATATAGATGCAGAAATATTCAATAAAATACTGGCAAGCCAATTACAACAGCACATCAAAAAGCTTATCCATCACGAACAAGTAGGCTTCATCCCAGGAAAGCAAGCCTGGTTCAACATACGCAAGTTTGTAAACCTAATCCACCACATGAACAAAACCAAAGACAAAAGCCACATGATTATCTCAATAGATGCAGAAGAGGCCTTTGGCAAAATTCAACAGCGCTTTATGCTAAAAACTCTCAATAAACTAGGTATTGACGGAACATATCTCAAAATTTAAAAAGCTATTTAAGACAAACCCACAATCAATATCATACTGAATGGGCAAGAACTGGAATCATTCCCTTTGAAATCTGGCACTAGGCAAGGTTATAGACCAATGGAACAGAACAGAGGCCTCGGAGGCAACGCCACACATCTACAACCATCTGTTCTTTGACAAACCTGACAAAAACAAGCAATGGGGAAAGAATTCCCTATTCAACAAATGGTGTTGGGAAAACTGGCTAGCCATGTGCAGAAAGCACAAACTGGACCCCTTCCTGACACCTTATACTAAAATTAACTCCAGATGGATTGCAGACTTAAACATAAGACCTAACACCATAAAAACCCTAGAGGATAACCTAGGCAGAACCATTCAGGACATAGGCATAGGCAAGGACTTCATGACTAAAATACCAAAAGCAATGGGAACAGAAGCCAAAGTAGACAAATGGGATCTAATTAAACTCCAGAGCTTTGCACAGCAAAAGAAACAATCATTAGAGAGAACCGGCAACCAACAGAATGGTAAAAAATTTTTGCAATCTATCCATCTGACAAAGGGCTAACATCCAGAATCTACAAAGAATTAAAACAGATTTATAAGAAAAAAATAAGCAAACCTGTTCAAAAGTGGGTGAAGGACATTAACAGACACTTTTCAAAAGAAGACATATATGAGGCCAACAAACATGAAAAAATGCTCATCATCACTGGTCATTAGAGAAATGCTAATCAAAACCACACTGAGATACCATCTCACACCAGTTAGAATGGCAATCCTTAAAAAATCTGGAGACAACAGATGCTGGAGAGGATGTGGAGAAATAGGAACTTTTTACAGTTAGTGGGAGTGTAAATTAGTGCAACCACTGTGGAAGACAGTGTAGCGATTCCTCAAGGACCTAGAAATATAAATTCCGTTTGACTCAGCAACCCCATTACTGAGTATATATCCAAAGGATTATAAGTTGTTCTATTATAAAGACACATGCACAAGTATGTTCATTGCGGCACTGTTTATAATAGCGAAGACCTGGAAGCAACCCAAATGCCCATTGATGATAGACTGGACAGGAAAAATGTGACACATATACACCACGGAATACTATACAACCATAAAAAACAATGAGTGTGTGTCCTTTATAGGGACATGGGTTAATCTGGAAACCCTCATTCTCAGCAAACTGACACAAGAACAGAAAATCAATCACTGCATGTTCTCACTCGTAGGTGGGTGTTGAATAATGAGAACACACAGACACAGGAGAGTATCACACACTGGGGTCTGTCAGGGGGGACTAGGGAAGGGACAACAGGGGGTAGGGAGTTGGGGAGGGATAACTTGGGGAGAAATACCAGATATAGGTGATGGGATGGAGGCCACAAACTGCATTGCCATGTACGTACCTATGCAACAATCCTGCATGTTCTTCACATGTACCCCAGAACCTAAAGTACAATAATATATATGTGCTTGTATGTGTGTGTGTATATATATACATACACACACATGTATATATATTAATTAATTAATTAATTAAAAAAATCCTACACTGAGTTGTGTCTTCAGAAAATCACTACCTCTGGGATCCTCTTAATTGAAATGGTGGTAATGTCACCTGCTCTGTGGTGTTTTGGTGTGCATCAAAAACACAACATAAAGGCAATTGCTTTGCAAACTGTAAACATTCTGTAAACCTAAATAAGTTTTACATTGTACATATCATTATTATCATTACTGTTTCTTTCAATCTAAATCTGTGATTTTTTGATACAAGAGAAACAAAAGAATCACTGACTTACATGGAAAATTATTATTTCCTCCAAGATTAGAGTCTCCTTTCATGTAAAAAAAAAAAAAAAAAAGCAAACAAATTATTGAGCCAAATATTAAATGACTTATAACAAAACAATTCAAAAATCTTAATGACATATCTCACTACAGTTCTCAAGGAGTAGTCTATATTCTATCTTCATGAGCAGGTTAGGTCACTACTGATCACCCACTGAAAAGTATCTACTTAATAACCCCTTCACATTTCACTTGTGATTCTTACTGAATCAGTCTAAATATCTTTCCCCTCCTCCTTTAACATTAATGCTTAGCAAATACATGTAATGCCCCTTTACCCAATTTAGCTATTCTGGTACTTAAGTCTTTGGCAGTTTATGTTTTCTTCAATTAACATGTGTTTGTAACTTCCATAATGTCTTATTTCCTGCTTAACAGAATCTTCGTTTTCTTATTTAGAGATGATATTCAATATTCTTCATGCAGTTTCATTGAAGCCTTAGGGGATGCTATCATGAATATATTAGCAGCAAAACAGTTTTATTTCCTATGGCATCAAATATATACTGTATTCCCCAACATTTTAAAAAGTGAATATTATAAAGCAGAACAATAAGAAAAGGCAATTGATTTGTGTAAGACTCAGTCTCAATGCATGGGACCTCATGCATTAATTAATACGAGACTGACTTACCAAATTAATATGAGACTGACTTACTCTTTATTACATATCAAATTGGTTATAGAGAGAAATTTTAAATACGCTTGCTCACACTATGGAGTCCTAATTCAATTAATTGTTCTGCAGATTTTCACTGACTGTTAGTCATCTTTGACATTTTTGAGCCCACAAGCTGTAAACAAATTTTAAAAACCCAAAAAGCTATATGAAAAATTAAAATAACAACAAAAGCAGTCCCTTGAGGTTAATATTCAGTTAGAATATTGTGAAATATGAAGTCTTCTTGACTGAGAATTCAGTTCCTTGCATTAAAAAAATAAAAACAAAAACAAAGAAGAAACAGGCAAGCTTTCTGAAGAAAAAGGTTAAAACCAAGGCTGAGTCGAAATCTTCGTTTTTCTCCAAAAGAAGGGTCTCATTGATGACCTCCTCATGGCTTGTATGCCTCTTCATTACTAGAAGCCTAAGATGTAAAGGGCCAATATTACCTCACACAAGGAATGGAAATAGAACGGAAAGCCGTAGACACTTGCCATTTTCCCTCTACACCAATTGTCTTGTTCAACATGCTTTACTCTGTAGGGCAGCGGTGTCTAATCATTTTGCTTCTCTGGACCGCACCAGAAAAATAAGAATTGCCTTGGGCCACACATAAAATACACTAACCCTAACAATAGCTGATGAGCTTAAAAAAAAATCCCCCCCCAAAAAATCTCATAATGCTTCAAGAAAATTAAAGAATTTTTGCTGGGCTACGTTCAAAGCTGCCCTGGGCCACATGCGGCCATGCGACAGGTCGGACAAGCTTGCTGAGAGCTTTTCTGCTTCATTGTCTAGAATAATGCATGACTGTAGCCTATCAGTTTGCCGTCACCCATCCCCGCCACCCATTCTGTCATCACGTGTTCACTGAGAACCTACTGTTTGCCAGGCATTGTAGTTAATGGGGTATAGAGATACAGGAAGGATGGTACCTGTTTTCAAGGGTATACTTAGAGATATGTCAAGGGCAACATTTTTTGCTTATACTTTTACAGCGACCAAACAACAAATATGTGGTAAGGCGTATTATGTTGTAAACAATGTAGGAGTGGGATAAGAAGAGAAGTGGCTGAACATGTGTATATAGAACTAATTATAAGACACTTGGGCCAAACTGAGTCAAACGGGTTTTCATATGGCTCAGTTTTGCAAATATTTTAACATATCATTTATTTAACATAAGCTAAATACACAGCATCTCCAAGCTTACTGAATAATAGGAATTTAGTTCGTTTTAAGTTTGCTTTTGTTCATCACAGAGCAACAACTAGAACTCATTTGGAAATTAAATTGCAAATAATAGGAAGCCATTGATTGTGCACAGATTTAGATTTTAGCAAAATACCCTTACATCAATGGCAGAATAATTGTTATAAAAAAGAGAGGATAAGAAAGGGAGTAGTTGACCTATCTAAACATTAGTCCAAATAAGAAACAAGAAAATTCTGCACTAAGGTAGTAATGGTTGAAAGAAAAGAGAATATATAGAGAGCTTGTTGATTTTCAGAACTTCTGGTAAGATTGAACCGTATAGAAACTAAGAGGACAAGAAAGAAAATTGGGGAAAAGATAATGTGTGCACCTGGACACATCAAATTTGAGGAGACTTGGGTTTGAATGTTCAATAGGACATCCTGGCTTTGTGAAGAGGTGTAGGTAGAAGTGAAAACTGTAGTAGTAGATGATATTTTCTGGAGTTATAAAGTCAAGAGCCTAAACTGCTTTGTGATTTTTGCAGAGTATTTAGGAATCCGATTAAGAAGTCTACCTGGTACACATTGGGCCTTTATGACATAGTGTCTCTAGCTGTTCCTTTGTACAGGTGCTTTATCAAAATCACCTCCCACTCCACATGTGCAAGAGAGAATAATAAAAAAAAAAATCACTTAACAATTCACTCCAAAAAGCAGAATAAAAGGCTAAGTGCAATGTGAAAATCATTTTATAAGGTTTAAAGCTTGCTATCTCCATATGTTCATGTTCTACTAGAATTTTTCTTAAAAGATGATCTTGAAAACAGTTTCTACATAGATTAGGCCCTCTGTATTCATAGATTCCATATCTTTGGATTTAATGAACCAAAGATCAAAAATACAAATATTTGAACGTGTGCAATTACATCATTTTCAGTATTATAGGTAACCTAGAGATGTCTCACAGTATAAGGGGAGATGCACATAAGTTATATGCAAATACTCCACCATTTTAGATCAAGGACATGGGACACCTGGGGATTTGAATGTTCATGGGAGATTCTGAACCGAGTTGCCCACTAATACAGAGAAACAACTGTACTATAAAGTCTAAGGAAGAAACAAGAACAAGCAAAATATTTCTACAGGCAAAGGATCCTTGGAGACTTTTTTTCAGTGACATATGAAACTTGTTTTATAAACATCATATTTTGCTATGAATTCAGATTTCAAACAAGTGTTTCATGCTAACTGAAAAGATAAAATTTTTTCCTTAAAGTTTCACCTGGGGAATGAGTAAACTAAAACTGAGCATCAGAAAGTAACAGGAATATTTGACTTTTAATTTAGCTTCCTTACTTCTTTTTTCAGTGACTGTCTCCAACTGCAGTTTATGGTAGTAATGAAGGAAGAGGTGAGGATATGATATCTAGCACAGGGGCAGGTTGGATGTGTGGAAACAGGAGCAATCCAAGCTGCCAGTACACTTTTGCAGTAGTGGAATGAGGTCTATTTCAATTCTGGTGTTGCTACCAACTGTCTGTATGACTGTAGTAGAGTTCCCTCATGTCTCTAACTCTCACTCCCATCATCTGTAAAATATCAGACTAAAAAGGTCCCTTCAGCTTTATGCTTATATAATTTAAACATATCATATTTTATCTGAAGCTTTTGTAAGGATCCCTGAAAGTTGGTTTAGAAAAAAAAATGTAATCAAAAGAACATACTTAATATTAAAGAAAAGAAACCTTTGTAATTCCTACCATTTCTCATTTAGAACACAAGATCCTATTGTACTTGCAACTATGGACTGTGCCTTTTGTCCTAATACTATTAATACAGAGTATTACTGACATTCAAAATATCTATCCCAGAAGAGCCATTTGCATTTATTCTTAAACTTCTATTAGCATATTTCTGATTATTATGATTGTTGAACTGTACCTTTCTAAAACTGGAGTACAGACATTATTGCCAAGTTCCTCCCTCAGTTTGTTTCACCTCTATCATTAATTCTAATTTGAATTAAATTAAAAAAAACTGAGTACATGAATTTTAATTCTTATCTGAACATTTTCTTTGTTTAGTCGTTGATAGCACCAGAAACATACTGTGACATTAAAAATTATGGCAGACCCCTTCTAATAGTTCCTTTTTTGTGTTCTGTCCTCTATTGACTGCATACTATATTATTTATGGCAAATGGAAGGCTCACAGTGGAATTCTTGATTGTGCTGTATCAATATATAAGGTCAGTTGAACACCTGAATGTTTCTAAAATCCTTTGAAATTATGTCTGCCACATTAAAGGAATGTTGCCTGAGAAAAATGATAGTAGCTATCAATAAGCACCAACATTTAGTCCCTTTTTAAAGATTTTCCTTTAAATTTTCTGAGCAAAATTTGCTATTTTATAATACCAGAAAATAATCACTGAGTCTGAATAGCAGGTGGAGCAGGAAAACACTTTGGTTGAGGGGTGGAATTAAGAAAGTGTCTAATAAGATATGATCTGCATTATTACTAGAAAAGGGGTAAAAGTTGGAGAATTGTGGGGGTGTATGTTGAGAGAAATGACCATTCTCTTTTCCCAAGAAATCTAGCCAACTGGGTAATAAATGAATCATAGCTAGTGGCTGGAAGGAATGTTCTCATACATATTTTACTGAGAGAGTTCTGTCTATCTGAAAGAGCATATATTATTGAAAATATTATTTTTATAGCATCTACAGCCCCTACACATATACATCAAAGCTAAGTGGGAAAAAAAGGGGTTAGTGTTAATCTTCAGAAAAGACAGACAAAATAAGAAAGAAACTTAAGTTGAAAAAATAACTGTCTCTCAGATGACAGCACTTTCCTGTTTTGTCAAATGCATCTTTTATTTAGGGTTAGTGAAATTGATTCATGCTCTTTAGTCTGAAAATATTCCCACACAAATTGAATTCCTGATTGATGCAGAACTGTATCAAGTATTTAGTCTAAATTCATTCACTGCTTAAATATCATCTAGCAACATGTATTCTAGACATATTTATGGGTGTTGGACCCATTAGAGGTTTTGTAAGCAAGTCTTATTCTGAGTTTTGATTCCATTTTTTTACCTAACTTTCTGTGATTCATGTATCTCTTGGTCTTAACTGATTTTTGAGTTGTTTGAGGAAGGGGTCTTTTCCTTCACTGTTCCTGTGTCTCCAAGACTAACCAAAGTGTCTGGCACCTGGGATGGACCTAATAAGTGTCAGAGGTATTCACTCGCAGTAAGAATACGGTACACATCATCTGTACTTTTACCTCTTTCTGTCATACATAGAGGTAATTTATTTCCCTGGTATTGGTGACAAAGAATCTGTAAGCTACAGAAATTTTCCCTCAAGAAAGTGAAAGGAAGAAAAAAATACTGAGCACTTACTGTCTGTTAGTTTATGCAAGGGATTATCAAATAAATTGTTTATATTTAAGTTGTCACAGCAACCTTGGCAGGGAGGTATTATCATTCCAGTTAACAAATGAGGAAAATGAATGCTCCGAAAGACGAATTAACTTACCCTAGACCTTTAAATTCTTAAGTGGCAGAATCAAGATATGTGTCACATGTAATTTTCAGACTACGTGGCAATATAGCCATAGAAACAATCAGGAGTGTGTGAAAGTGTGTGTGTGTGTGTGTGTGTGTGTGTGTGTGTGTGTGTGTGTGTGAAAGACAGAGTATGTGTGTGTGTGTGTGTGTGTGTGTGTGTGTGTGTGTGTGTGTGTGTGTGTAGGTGGTGTCTGTCTAGAGAGAGAGAGAGAAAGAAATACAGTTAGAGAGAGTAGCTATCCTATATGAAGGTCCTTTAAGTGATTATATTCCACTGATGGTCAGTCACCCAGTACATCCTGTACTGATACTGATCCATCATGCTAGAAGAGAAATGAAGCTATCGTCATGTCTTTCCAAACAACCCTGAAACAATCTGCCTCTGCTCAACTTCTGGAATACTAGGGAGGACACAATCAGATGCTACCTAGCAGTATAGACAGTCCCATAAATTAATGTCTTTTTAAAATTTTAAGTTCAAGGGTACCTGTACAGGTTTGTTATATAGGTAAATTTCTGTCAGGGAATTTGTTGCACAGATTATTTGGTCACCCATGTATTAAGCCTAGTACTCATCAGTTATTTTTCCTGATCCTCTCTCTCCTCCCACCCTTCATCCTCCAACCGGCCCCATTATCTACTGTTCCCTTTTATGTGCCTATGTGTTCTTATCATTTAGCTCTACTTATAAGTAAGAACATGTGGTACTTCATTTTCTGTTCCTGTTAACTATTCATCTGTTTGCTAAGGATACCATCTCACAGCAGTCAGAATGGCTATTATTAAAAAGTCAGCAAACAGCTGGTGCTGGTGAAGTTGTGGAGAAAAAGGAACACATAAACTGTTGGCAGGAGTGTAAGTTCGTTCAAACATTATGGAAAATGGTGTGGAAGTTCCTCAAAGACCCCAAAACAAATACCATTCGATCCAGCAATCCCATTTCTGGATATATACACGAAGAAATAGAAATCATCCTATCATGCATGCATATGTTTAATGCGGCACTAGCCACAATAGCAAAGACATGGAATCAGTCTAAATCCCCATTAATGCTAGACTGCAGGTTGATTATTCTTTACTCAAAACACCACTCACATATTGTGGTGTCTTCATTTAAGAGGTTCACTCAAAATAGAATGTGTTCTATTTCCACTCTACATTGAAAAAGAAATGCCTGTGTATCCCTTAACACCTCTCTTAAATATGATCTTCCCACGACACCCTCCCCCACATTCTCATAGTGTTGGTCATTTCCTCAGCACTTTGTACTGGTCTCCATTGTAGTGCTTATTATATTTCCTTATTTGCTCCTCTTCTACAGGACATTCTGGCATGATGTTTGACAGTATTCTATTTACTAGATAATATTTTCTGAAAGAAAGTGAGGACTGGTTAGGATCTCAATCTGATAAGGAATGGTCAGTGATCAGCATTTTATTAACTTTTACCTTAGGTATGACTAACCCTTATGTAAGTTCCTATCTTGGTCTTAGGATAAAAAGAAAAATCACTATGGAAAATTCTAATCTCATTCTTACTACCAGAAAGAAATGTTAAGGCTTTTATGGTTTTTTTTTCTACCATGTCTGGAAGAAGAAATAAAATTAATTTTAAGAAAATGAAAGAAAGAGAGATCGGAATGGAATTGAATTCCTGTCCTGACATTACCATTTAGTTAAATTGGACCTCTATAGAACATATATAAAAAATGAAAATAAAATAATAGTGGGACAAAATAATAGGTATCTCACTAGATAATCAACCTTTACATAACCTAATATATTTAAAAGGTACTGACTTCAAAATCTGAGGAGAATGAAATTCTACTTTTACTCTTGCCTTTTCTTTAATTCACCCTTTCATTTTTTGGCTCAGTTGCTCTGACTCAGCTGTTTTCTTCTCTTTTAAAACACAGCTCAAGGATAACCTTATTCAAAAAGTCGTTCCTATCTAAACTAATAGGATAGGTGTGTGTAGATGGCAGAGGGACGGTCTTCTCTGTATAGCTACATGCCCTAGGATTTTTTATGAAATATTATCTTGTGCCATCCTAATAGTGTATCATTTCTTTTCTCTAAAATATATCTCCCTGATGGGAAGAACTGTATCCTAAGCTACTGCAATTCCTAGTGCAGGGTAACTATTGAATGAATACATGTTAGACATAAGTAAATTCTGAGACCCCCACAATGCATTTTATCTTTATAGAGACACTTATGAACCACCTCAAATTTAACTTCTTTTGAGTATTTCGTTTCTCCTGTAGTGTTTCCTAAACTACCCAGCAGAAGGTTTATGTACTATGACTGATCAGACAGTGTTTACTGATGGAAAGGGATCTAGGGGGCTATAATCAAATGAGTCACTTCTTCAAACTACCTAAACAAATTGTATTCTAAACTGTTTTATTTTGTGTGTCTTGATGTTTTTTTTTTTTTTCCATTTTACAAACAGTAATAGAAGGATTAAAATGTTTGAAATTTGAATTGTAATAAAGCAAGAATCTGAAGATATTTACTCCTGGCCCTCCCCTTCTCGATTCAACACTGCAAGCATCTATTGCAGTTACAGAATGCAATTGTTGTCATCCATAATTAATTATGATTTTAAACAATTTGAAGATGCCTTATCAAATGACAAAACCAAGTTTGTAGTACAGAAACAATTTTCCCCCAAGAGTGTCACCTTTACTGAATTCTATCAAGTTTTATTATGACTAGCATGTCATTTTTCTCATGTAAATGACATGCAGTAATAACCATCCATAATCAGAATTATTCACATTTGTATCCTACTTAGTTGTTAGCAGAGCATTTTCACATGTATTCAGTCTTCTGAGGGAGGAGAGGGATTGCTTTAGTACCATTTTACAGACAAGGCAAATGAGTCTGAGCTACAGTTATTTACAGAAAATTACTTTGAATTTAAAGAGTAGCACCATGCTGGAAATCCTTCTTTAAATAATCTTGCTGCAATCATAATCTATTTCACCAATAAGTTAATATCGTACTGTTTCTTCAGCACTAATGAGAGCATAACTACACAATTTTGACACACGTCCAATTTTTCTGTTAGAAGCTTTCTTTTTAAATATTATTTTATCTTCATTGACCTTTTTTCTGTTGAGGATTGACATATGTAAACAATTTATTAATTACTGTCTAATATCATTATTGAAAATAATCACTGTTTGAATTGTAATTATTGCCTTAAAATATTATTCTGTACACATTTGGCTAAAATTTTGCTGATGGAATGCAGTTGCAGAAATGAAAATCCAGGGCTACTCCTTCAAAGAAGTAAATGAATGCCTTGATAGCAAGGCCTTATTTCATTTATTGTGACCATCTCTCGTCACTTAATACTAGCTCCTGTTGCATTGTGTGAAGAAGAATATGAGGCTGTGTCTAGTTTTAATAAAAAAGGAGGTTATAATCAACTAGTCAACTGGTAATATCTGCAGTGGGAAAAGTAGGAGAAATAATGGGACATAGTTTACAAAAATGCCTGACATAGTGGATAATAATTCCTTGGATTTGTTAGTAATTTTGTTTTGGTTTTCACAATAAAAACGTGTGCATATTTTAAATTTTATAAATAGTATGTGCTCATTGAACAAAAATTTAAAAAAATGCTAACTATGTTTAAGAATAAAATTGAAACATATTCCTCTTCCACATTTCACTCTGAGATGTCTACCGTTAATGTTTAGTGATTGTCCTATACAGTTTATGCCTGTAAACATAAACATGCAAACCATATTTATATACATTTGATTTACAAAGGTTATATGACACACATATACTTGTCTTGGCTATAGATAGTTTTTATTTTCTGGAAATTGTAAGTTTTTTGGTTTGTTTGCTGTTCCAGTGCTAATCTTTTCTCTTCTCCCACCATTCCTACTTTACCTGGCCCATGTAAGCAATGCTGACATTTATCTGTGCTGATGGAATTACACCAATATTTATCTACAGATATATTTAGATGTAAATATATAGATATAAATACACTATATGAATTTAAATGTATTTTTATACATGGGTATATGTATAGTTTTTATCATTATTTGTTTAAAAACAAACTTTTTTACATATTTCCCAATATATCAACATTTTTTATTTAATGTGTCAACCTAGGAGTCCCTTCCTGTTAACTGCTGAGCTATATTCCTTAAAGGCTTTTTGATACAGTTTAGAATGCACTTTGAAATCTAGTTTTTAATTTAACAGACCAGTGAGATAGTCAAACTAAATGCTGCTGTTTTTTATTCTTTTAATTCTTATAATGAATAAACTGTAGTTCAGATGGAATTAAGCAACTTGTCCAGGTGAAATGAATATTAAATGATAAGAAACAAAGTTGGACCCAAGTCATCCTATCCCAGGCCCATTGCCTTTCTCATTCACACAGAAATTGCCACAGTTAACTTGATGAGGCTCAAGGGAAAGAAGGAAAGGCTCTGCATGAGATACTTTTCAGTGAACTCATCCAAGGTCGCTGTCAGGATGATCTACATTGGAAATACTATTCTACTCATATTACAGAATAAGACTTTGAGATAAAAGTCTATAGAACATGCTCAACTTTTCCTTCCCAGGTAAAGGCAAGAACTAAGCCTGCTGTGTGCCAAATCCTACATTTTTTATTACAATATATTAAATTTGGGTCTCGACATTATGTGTTCTTTTTAATAGTTACTTATAAATAACCTTCCAAGGCCAGCATTTTTATAATTATTTACCTTTTTACCTTTCTAGGAAATGAAGATTTCAGAAACATAAATGCAAGAGAGATGTAGATTTTCTCTGACTGACTGGCACTTGGTGCCATAAGAACAATAATAGCACTATTGATGAGACAGAGTAGCATCCATCCTCACATTGTAGTCACATTGGATCTACACTGAATTAACAAGTAAATACTTTTGGTCTAAAATTAGGACTTCTGCGACTAAAGTTAATACATTTTATCTCTAATCTTACCTTCTTGTTTTATTTCATTGAGTTGATTTTCAATCTCTGATATCCTTTCTTCAGCTTCATCAATTCAGCTATTGAAAATTTGTATGCTTCGTGAAGTTCTCGGGCTGTGTTTTTCAGTTTTATGTTCTTCTCTAAGCTGATTATTCTAGTGAGCATTTCAACTGGATAAAGAAAATGTGGCACATACAGACTATGGAATACTATGCAGCCATAGTAAACGATGAGTTCCTGTCCTTTGCGGGGACATGGGTGCACCTGGAAACTATTATTCCCAGCAAACAGACACAACAATAGAAAACCAAACACCACATGTTCTCACTCGTAAGTGGATGTTGAACAATGAGAACACATGGACACAGGGAGGGGAACATCACACGCTGGGGGTTGGGATACTCGGGGAGTGATAGCAGGGAGTGGGGAGGTTGTGGAGGGATAACATTAGGAGAAATACCTAATGTAGGTGAAGGGGAGATGGAGGTAGCAAACCCACATGGCATGTGTATACTATGTAACAGTCCTGCAAGATCTGCACATGCACCCCAGAACGTAAAGTATAATAAGATAAATAAATAAATAATCCCCTGTAGAAGCTGAGGGATGACTGTGTGCACATGATGATTCCGTACATACATCTGAAAGGAGAAAGCATGGGTTTTAGTTTGTTGTTTTAATATACTTTAAATTTATCTATATTATACTTGGATGTGAATAAAACAAGCAGTCATTTTAAGAACAACAACAAAAAAAGATAAAACATTTTATCTATGCTCTCCTGATTTTTAAGAACCAGGCTGAGTGAAACTGAGACAAAAATCCTTGGGCAACTGCAATAATATCATTTATTTATAGCATAAGAATAATTTTTTAAAACCCACATGTATTATATAATTCTATTCATTACATTTAAGCCATATACAGTGATATAGATTTTTCCCAGATAGGCAATGTTACTATGTCAATTTTTCAAGGGCTTGTTAATAAGTGTGTATATTCACAGGGTTATGTTTATAATACCAACAGACATTCTGGCTTTGTATTAGATGCCTATATTTTGTATTATGTAAAATTTATAAAATCCTGCAAAATAGAGGATGGGTAGTAAATATAAAGTGCTGCTTCACCAAGAAAACAATGTTCTGAACCTTAGGCTATAGATGGTAATTTAACATATGCCACTATAAATTGTAGTCTGTTTGACCAATTTTTAAAATAAGATATTTTAGACCTATAAATAGCATAAAATATGCTCCATTGTATTTATTGTTTATCATCAACAGAATACTCAACCCTGTAAAAAACCATAAAATTACAACAAACTGCCCAACTCTGTACAATAGAATGTGAAGTTCGGTACAAGAAGTTGTGCTAGGCATTGTGACTGTGTAAATAGGTCAACAACGTAGTGTTCAAACTTTCTTCATTTTTTATTCTTTATCTACTATTTAAATACACAAGTCTACATCCACAAAAAGGATAAAGGTGGTAATATTTATGCATGTGTGATTTAAAACATTTATTACTTTGTTACCTACTGTATTCTATCTAAGGCATTAAGCTAGGTGTTACTACATGCATTATCTCATGTGATGACCATATTAACTTTATGAAGTGGTCATTATTATTCTCACAGTACCAAAGAATTAACTTACCCTTTTAATGGCTTGTGGAAGAATTAGTATGCTGTGTTAGTCTATTTTTATACTGCTATAAAGATATACCCAAGACTGCTAATTTATTTATTTATTTTTTTTAAAAGAGAGGTTTAGCTGGGCATGGTGGCCTGTAATCCCAGCAGTTTGAGAGGTCAAGGTGGGTGGATCACTTGAGGTCAGAAGTTGGAGACCAACCTGGCCAACATGGTGAAACCCTATCTCAACTAAAAATAAAAAAAAGAGTCAGCTGTTGTAGCAGGCACCTGTAATCACAGCTAGTTGAGAGGCTGAGGCAGGAGAGCCATTTGAGCCTGGTAGGCAGACGTTACAGTGAGCCAAGATCATACCGTTGTACTCCAACCTGGGTGACAAGAGGGAAACTCTGCCTCAAAAAAAAAAAAAAAAAAAAAAAGGAGGGCCAGGCGTGGTGACTCACATCTGTAATCCCAGCACTTTGGGAGGCCAAGGCAGGCAGATCATGAGGTCAAGAGATTGAGATCATCCTGGCCAACATGGTGAAACCCCGTCTCTACTAAAAATACATAAATTAGCTGGACATGATGGTGCACACCTGTAGTCCCAGCTAATCAGGAGGCTGAGGCAGGAGAATTGCTTGAACCTGGGAGGCAGAGTTTGCAGTGAGCCGAGATTGCACCACTACACTCCAGCCTGGCACCTGGAGACAGAGCAAAATTCTGTCTCAAGAAAAAAAAAAAAAAAGAGGCTTACTGGGCTCACAGTTTCACCTGTCTGGGCAAGCCTTACAATCATGGCAGAAGGCCAAGGAGGAGCAAAAGCACATCTTACATGGTGGCAGACAAGACAGCATGTGCAGGGGAACTGCCCTTTATAAAACCATGAGATCTCATGAGACTTATTCACTATCATAAGAACAGCAAGGGCCAAACTTGTACCCATGATTCAATTATCTTCCACCCGGTCCCTCCCAGAACACATGGGGATTATGGGAACTGCAATTCAAGATGAGATTTGGTTGGGGACACAGCCAAATCATATCAGATGGGAAATCAGCTTTATCTGATTCAAAGACAAGTTTCCTATACTGCACCTTAGCCTGCCATTCAAAAAGCCCTAATCGTTACATCACTGACTGCTGATATGAAGTTGTTATTATTCTAAAACATGAAGGGTCATCCCTTTACAGATATAAATGTAATTCCTAAATAGTACATTTTTTTTTTCTCTGCAAGAGCAGGGGAAGGAGATAATAATGCAGTTGCAGTTGGATAACATTATTAGTAGGTTGGATGTTTTAGACAGCTGCAAATTCCTGGGAAAATTCCAACACAACCCTCATGTGCTACTTGGTAGAAATGAATTACAAATAATTTTTACAAGTCTCTAAAAGAACTAGCATTAATTGAGCCATTTCAGTACGTGGAGTGATACAGGAATATATTCAGCATCTTTAAACATTTTCTTGACTATGTTTTCTTGTTAAAAAAGTAAGATTCAGGGGATTTTGAATTTCTGAACTTCGATGATACGCCTATTTTTTTCTTTCCAACTTTTATTTTAAGTTCAGTGGGTACGTGTGCATGGAAAAATTGAGTGTCATGGGGGTTTCGTATATAAATTAGTTTGTCATCCAGGTAATAAGCACAGTACCCAATATGTGGTTTTTTGATCTTCTCCCTCCTTCTAAACTCCACTCTCAAGTAGGCCTTGACGTCTATTGTTTCCTCAATGTTTATCTCCCACATATAAGCGAGAACATCTGGTATTTGGTTTTCTGTTCTTGAATTAGTTCATTTAGGGTAATGGCTTCCACCTCCATTACTGTTGCTGCAAAGGAAGTGATTTCATTCCTTTTTATGGCCATGTACTATTCCATGGTGTATACATACCACATTTTCTTTATTCAGTTCATCATTGACATTTAGTTTGGTTCCATGTCTTTGCTATTTTGAATAGTGCTGTAATGAACATATGCGTGCATGTGTCTTTATGGTAGAACAATTTACATTCCTTTTGGGTACATACCCAATAATGGCATTGCTGGGCTGTTTTAATTTCTTTGAGAAATCTCCAAGCTGCTTTCCACAGTGGCTGAACTAATTTACATTCTCACCCCAGTATATAAGCATTCTTTTTCCTCCACAACCTTGCCAGTATCTGTTATTTTTGACTTTTTAATGATAGCCATTTTGACTGGTATCAGATAGTATCTCATTGTGGGTTTGATTTGGACCTCTCTAGTTATTAGTGATGTTGAGCATTTTTTCATGTGCTTGTTGACCACATTTATGTCTTCTGAAAAGTGCCTGTTCATTTCTTTTGTCCATTTTTTAATAGGTTGCTTGGGTTTTTCTTGTTAATTTGTTTGAGTTCCTTATAGATTTTGGATATTAGACCTTTGTCAAATGCATACTTTACAAATATTTTCTCCAATTTTGTATGTTTTCTGATTACTATATTGATAGTTTCTTTTGCTGTTTGAGAGCTCTTTAATTTAATTAGGTCACATTTGTCAATTTTTGTTTCTGTTGCAATTGCTTTTTGAGTGTTCATCATGAAGCCTTTGCCAAGACCTATGTCCAGAATGGTATTTCCTAGGATTTCTTCTAGGGTTTTCAGTTTGGAGCTTCCCATTTAACTCTTTAATCCATTTCAATTTGATTTTGTATAGGGTATAAAGAAAGGGTACTGGTTCAATCTTCTGCATAGGGCTCTCCAGTTATCACAGAGAGCCATTTATTGAATAGGAATTCCTTTTCATATTGCTTGTTTTTGTCAACTTTGTCAAAGATCAAATGGTTGTAAGTGTGCAGCTTTATTTCTGGGTTCTCTGACCTGTTCTTTTGGTCCCTGAGTCTGTTTTTGTACCAGTACCATGCTGATTTGATTAATGTAGCATAGTTTGAAGTCAGGTAATATGTTTCTTCCAACTTTGTTCTTTTTGCTTATGATTGCCCTGGCTCTTTGTGCTCCTTTTTTAGTTCTGTATAAATTTTAGAATAGGTTTTGTCCTAGTTTTGTAAAAAAACATCATTACTAGTTTGTTAGGAATTATATTGAATCTGTAAATTGCATTACACGTTATGGCCATTTTAACAATATTGATTCTTCCAATCAATCAGCATGGAATTTTTTTTTTTCATTTGTTTGTGTTGTCTCTGATTTTTTTAAGCAGTGTTTTTTAAATTTTTCACTGTAGAGGCTATATACCTTCTCGCTTAGCTATATTCCTAGGTATTTTTATGTGTACCCTACTGTGAATGGGATCACATTCTTGATTTGGCTGTCATCTTGGATGATGCTGGTATATAGAAATGCTAGCTACTGATTTTTGTACATTGGTTTGGAATCCTGAGACTTTGCTCAAGTTGTTGATTAGATCTAGAAGCTTTTGTGCAGAGACTATAGAGTTTTCTAGGTATAAAATTATATCATATTCAAAGAGAGATAGTTTGATTTCCCTCTTTCCTATTTTCATATCTTTTATTTTTGTTTTTTTCTTGCCTAATTGCTCTGGCTAGAGCTTCCAGTACTATGTTTAATAAGCAGAGTAAGAGCAGGCATCCTTGTCTTATTCTCATTCTCAAAAGGAATGCTTTCAGCTTTTTCCCATTCAGTATGATGTTGACTATGTGTTTGTCATAGATGGCTCTTATTATTCTGACATGTCCTTTGAACGCTTAGTTTGTTGAAGATTTTAAACATGAAGAGATACTGAATTTTATCTAAAGCCTTTTCTGCATCTGTTGAGATGGTCATGTGGTTATTTTTAGTTCTATTTAGGTGATGAATCACATTTATTTATTTTTCTATGTTGAACCAAACTTGCATCCCAGGAATAAAACCAACTTCATCATGGTGAATTAACTTTTTGATGTGCTGCGGAATTCTGCTTGCTAGTATTTTGTTGAGAATTTTTGCATCCATTTTTGTCATGAATATGGGCCTGAATTTTTCTTGTATTTGTTGTGTGTCTGCCACGTTTTGGTATCAGAATGATGCTAGACTCGTGGTGATGGGTTAGGGAAGAATCCCTCCATCTCAATTTTTTGGAATAGTTTCAGTAGGATTGGTACCAGCTCTTCTTTATGCATCTGGTAAAATTTGACCCTGGTCTAGAGCTTTTTCTGAATGATAGGTTCTTTATTACAGATTCAATTTTGAAACTCATTATTGCTGTGTTCAGGATTTCAATTTCTTCCTAGTTCAATCTTAGGAGTTTGTTTGTTTCCAGGAATTTACTCATTTCTTCCTGTTTTCTAGTTTGTATGCATAGAGGTGTTTATAATAGTCCCTGAGGGTTTTTTGTATTTCTGTGGAGTCAGTGATAATGTTCCTTTGTCATTTCTGATTGTGTTTATTTGGATCTTCTCTCTTGTTTTAGTTATTGGTCTAGCTAGTGGTCTATCAATCCTATTTATTCTTTCAAAAACACCAACTTTTGGTTTCATCGATCTTTCGTACAGTTTTTTGCATCTCCATTTTATTCAGTTCAAGATCCAATTTTGGTTACTTTTTCTCTGCTGCTAGCTTTGCAGTTGGTTTACTCTTGGTTTTCTAGTTCCTCTAGGTGTGAGGCTAGGTTACTAATTTGAGATCTTTCTAACCTTATTATGTGGGTGTTTAGTGCTATAAACTTTTCTCTTAATACTGCCTTAGCTGTCTCAGAGATTCTTGCATGCTGTATCTATAAGGCTAATTTAAAGGGTATCATTTATGGAACGCTAAAAATGTATAATATATTAATCTAGTCCAGGAATACAATATACAATTTCATAAATTTTCATACCCACTGTTCATTGTGGTGTATAATATTGCCATTTTATAGCTGAGACACTGATGTTCAGAGAAGTTAAGTATTTCCTCCAAGGAAACAAGTCAGTAAATTGCAGAACCTGGATCAGAATGCAGGATTTTAAGCTCTAAAGGTTTGTCCCACAAAATATGTGTATTTGCGTCTGTGTGTGTGTGTGTGTGTGTGTGTGTGTGAGTGTGTGTGTGTGTGTGTGTGTGTGTGTGTTTAGATAGGGGGCTAGATTTCACCTTGATTACCTCAATAGTCTTTTAAATCCTTCACTGCCTATTGATTACATGTTCAGTATTCTGAACATAATACTGTTATGTCAGAATGGGACTGACACCTACTATATGTCTCTAAGCAAAAATGAAAATCACTTCTTAGTTCAATAATGCATTGCCAAAGATCTGTGTATCTTTCACTAAGACACAAACTCAGGTGTAGGGATAGAATGGAGGCATTGGTTTCCTTAAACTCATATTTTGGTACAGAACTTCCAGAAATGCATTTTAATTAATCAGCCAATTAACTACATATACTTTTTTGATATTACTCATGTGATAGTTATTTCTGATTGAACAGATCAGATGCTTAGTTATCCTGGTGTCAGAGCCAAAATTACAACAACTTTCAATAATTTTAACCTTCCTAGATCTTCAAAACCTTGAAACTGGATGCAAAATTAAGACTTTGTCTACCCCACACATTTTACAGATGAATAAACTGAAGTACATTTCTGTCTTAGTCTGCTTGGGTTTCCAAAACAAAAATACCATAGTCTGGGTGGCATGAATCACCTAGATTTATTATTTATTTATTTCTCAAAATCTGGAGGCTGAGAAGTCTAAAATAAAGATGCCAGCAGATCTGGTGTCTAATGAGGGCTCCCTTTCTAACTTGTAGTTGGCCATCTTCTTGTATTATCACATAGTAGAAAGCAAAAAAAGAGAAAGTAGGCGTCCTCACGTCTTCTTAAAAAGGCTCTCCTCCCATTTATGAGGGCTCCACTCTTATGATCAAAGGCCTTATCTCCAAACACCAACACCTTGGGGGCTAGGATTTCAACATATGAATTTTGGGAGTATACAAACATTTAATCAATAACAACAGTTTTTTTCCATAAAATTGTAGACTTTTCAGTACTTCACTCATGATTTGACCTTGTCTACCTTTCTATTCTTGTCTCCCTACTTTCCCATTCCTACCACTTAATTCTTGTGAAATATCAAACTGCACAATGTCCTCACTCCATAAGGCCCTTATCCACCAGGCTGACACCCCCTCCTCTGCCCTAGCACTCATTCCAGTTGTCCCTCTCTTTGAAGGCTTTCCTTGTATTTCTCAGGACTCCATTTCTACCCACCTCCATGTTACCCCATTTTTGCCTAACATCTTCTACTGACTATTATGATAACCCCTTTAGGACTGTTTTTTATTTTCTAATTAATATCTTAGTTCCCAACTTCTTTGTAAACTCTTTGACAGCAGGTCTATGTCTTTCTATTATTGTTATCCCAGACCAAATACCGTGTAATTACTGAACCAATTGTAGATAAATGTATAACTCTATTCCAGTGTATTACAGATTAAACAATTAAAGGACAAGGAAAATATATTTGTTTCCTCCACAAATGCCATACTAAAAGAGAACAAACCTCGTTGCCTAAAAAAACAGAAATGCATTTGTTCACCATTCAGGAAGCCAGAAGCCTGAAATAAAGTTATTGGAAGGAGCTGTTTCTTGTGGAGGCTCTGAGAGAGAAATGGCCCATGCCTCTCTCCTAGATTCTGGTCTTTGCCAGCAATACCTGGTGTTCCTTGACATCTAGTTACGTCACTTCAGTGTCTACCTCTATCTCTCCATGTCTCTTTCCATCCTGTCCTCTTCTAATAAAAACACTAGTCATTGGATTTAGGTCCTACTCTAAATCAAGGTGACTTACCATCAAGATCCTTAACTAATTAATTATATCAACAAAGGCCTTATTTACCCAAAAGTTCACATATTTAGGTTCTGAGTAGACATAAATTTGTGGGTACAGTATTTAACCTACTCTAGAGGGCTAAAATGGTATCCCTAGTCATTTTTTTTTTTAATGTCAGAGCTGAGACTATAAATCCCTATTTCCTTGGAGCATATTATCTGTTACATGATTCATGCATTTGATTTAGTAACTAAAAACTACCAACCTGTTTGCTTTAGAGATTTGAAAGACAAAGACCCTCTTCTACAAACATCCTACTTTTCTGAATGAAATTAATGGAATTAATTTCCCATGCTCTGTTTTCTGTGTCTGACTCTTAATGATTTTACTAGGATGAGAAAGTTTATAATTAGCTAGGCAAACTGGAAGAGAGATGGGGTGAGTTAGAGCTGACTCATACTCTGGCGGTTGTGTACAGCTGTATGTACCTCTTAATACTTCTAATTCTCGAGGGTTGTAATTATCTCAAGATAGGTAAAATTATTTTTAGGAAACATTTTTTTCTTTCCTCACAAAAAGAAGGTCTTCCTCCCCCAGACTGTTTGCTAAGCCATGAGACTTAGCACCTGCCTGTAATTTCTCTCTCCTCTCCCCTCCTTTCTTCTGCTCTCCTCCTCTCTCTTAAGCAGAAATATAGAAATTGAGTCAATCTCATAGTGTTCTTTTCACCCAGAAGGAAAAATATTCTCAAAACAAAACAAACCAACAGATCACATAAACCACCTCAATTTAAAGTATTTTCAAATATTTACCCTTTGCTATAATCTGAATATTTGTGTTCCCCCAACCCCTGTCCAAATTTATATGTTAGTATCTTAACCCCTAAAATGATGATATTAGGAGGCGGGGCATTTAGGGATGTGACTAGATCACAAGGTCAGAACTCTCATGAATGGATTGAGTAGTTTTACAAAAAAGGCCCAGAGGAGTTCCTATGCCCCTTTTACTATGTGAGGACCCAGCAAGAAGTCAGTAGTCTGCAAAGAGGGTCCTCATCAGAATCAGACTATGCTGGCACTCTGATCTTGGACTTCCCAGCCTCCAGAATTGTGAGAAATAAACTTCTGTTGTTTATAAGCCACCCAGTCTAAGGTATTTTGTTATGGTTGCCAAAATGAACTAAGACATTCTTTGATCAATTTATTTTCTATGATGGCATTTCACATTCTAGTCACTTTGAACTTTTCATTTATATTAGCTTCATCCCATATCTTTAAGGTATTTTTATTAGACCTATTTTATAGTTGAGGAAAGTGAGATTCAGAGATTTGCACCATGTGTCAGGATTGTATAGCTAGTAAGTGGTAGTTATAGGTTTCCAAACTAATTCCTCTGATTTCTAGTCTCAAGCTCTCCTAGTTTCCTGTGTCTGTGTTAAAATCATCTCATTTAGAAGCTTCATTGAGAAGCCTTAATCCTTCTACATTTTTATATTACTACAAAGGTAAGAACAATGTCAAGGAGGTCAGATTTGGTCTTGGGATATCCCTAGTTTCTCCCTGCTGCCCTACTCATGGGCCTTGGATTTTTCTTGAACCTGACATAAGAATTGTTGATAATAGTATTTAAATGGCCATCTATCAAGACTGTTCTTGAGAGGGTGTTTTATTCTCAGTAAATGGCCTGAAGAAGATTCCATGATTTCCTAAGTCACTTTGATTATTGAGAAAATACACGATTTCAGTTGCTTTGACTTAATTACAAACCAAAACAAAATAAATCTCTTCTATTTTCATAGATATTTTTAGTTAGTTTTTAGTTTAGTTAGTTTAAATCTCTTCTATTTTCATAGATATTGTCATTACATTTTTTAAATGAGCAAACAGAGTTTCCTTTCTCACAGATATTTTTTATTTTAAATAAGCTTCCTAATATTCATATGAAAGCCTCTGTCTCCTGTTTTATGAATTCCATTTACTGGAGAGCATCTGTAGAGATGATTATGTTAGGACCAAAGCACTTAAAATCATAAGAAATTCTGGCTGTTTATATAACCTGTCTGTCATTATGGATTCTGGTAATATTGGTAGTAAAATGAAAGCAAATGTCCAACCAAGAAAGAAAGAGAGAGAGAGGAAGAGAGGCAGCTGAATCAACAAACTTGAAAACAAAGATTCATAAAATTATTTGTTCGATGAATGTTTATCACATGTCCAAAACTGGGCAAGGAACTTGTGACACGTGATTAATAAGACATTGTCACTGCTTTTACGCTACAGGGAAATACAAACAAATAATTAATTATAACGTGTATGCTGAAGGATGACAAATAAGTAAATATATGTATTCAAAGAAATCCTTAGCTGGGTATTCAACCCAAACTTGGAAAGTAAGAAAACACCCCCACTTTTACAGACAAGGAAACTGTGTTTTAGAAAATGACATAGAGAGTACATCAGTATAAGATTATCTGGTATTTATGTTACTGGACTATACGTTATATAGATGTTAAAGCTGGGAATTTGGGTTTGTTACTCATTCTAAGTTACTTCTACTCTGGTGCTTAAAAGTTTCAATCTTCTTTCATGGGCATAATGGAACTTCTAAAATCTCTGAAAAATCTCAATAGCATGGCTCTACTGCTGCATGTTCTGGTTTCTAAATTCTATCCCTAGTTAAATGCAGAAATAATCAGTGGACAAAGCCAATCCTAGGTCTTCTTTCTTCATCTATTGCTCTTTCAGCTCTACTGTTTATTCTAGCCCAGTGACTCTCAGCTGGGTGTGGTTTTGCCACCCCCCCCCCCTCCACCTGCCACGCACATTTGGCAATGTCTGGTAGTATTTTTGTGATCATAACACAGGGTTGGGTGGAGGTGCCATTTGTGTTGAGTGATTTCTCAACAGAAGCCAAGAATAATGGCCAAACATGCAACGATGCACAGGGCAGCCTCCACAAAAAAGACTTGCCAGTCTGAAATACATAGTTAGTGAAGGAAAAGGTAAAAGAAAGTTTTATTCTGTTAATGTATATTTTATGACAACTAGAGCGTTCTGCCAATATTCAAATCAGCATCTGTTGAAAAGATTTTATGTGGAAGCTGATATATACACATATATATCAGTAATATGGGTGGCTTCTGCTTTAGTTTGTTTTATTTATTTTTTTCTTTTGGAATATATATATTTCAGTGTCTACCACAGAGTGCAACACATATCAGGCCCTTTATATATATTTCTTGAATAAAGAAATCATTATTGGATAAATTAGAATTATTTTTGTCTAGTATTTGTTAGTCAGGTTCTATATTTTCTCCCTAATCTTAAAAATACTCATTCAAAGAAGGTAATATTATCCACATTTTTTTTTGTTTTGAGACGGAGTTTTGCTCTTTCACCCAGGCTGGAGTGAAGTGGCACGAGCTCAACTCACTACAACATTCATCCCTGCGTTTAAGTGATCCTCCTGCCTCAGCCTCCTGATAGATTACAGGTGCACACCACCATGCCTGGCTAATTTTTGTGTTTTTAGTAGAGATAGGATTTCACCATGTTGGCCAGGCTGGTCTTGAACTTCTGACATCAGGCGATCCACCCACCTTGGCCCCCCAAATTGCTAGGATTAGAGGCATGATCCACTGAGCCTGGCCCATCTGTACCTTTTTTTTTTTTTTTCTTTCCAAAGCAAAAGTAAATTCATAAAGTAAAGGAATAAAAGAATGGCTACTCTGTAGACAGAGTAGCCCCATCTGTGCTTTTAAGATTTAGTTTTATATCCTTATAAGTGGCTAAATTGCACTTGGATTTTCTCCAGAATTTAGTGAACTGATAAAAGGATTTCCTGATGATTTCCTGGGAGATTGTTTTGTGTATTAACCATTATAAAAAGTAGATGCTAGACCCACAGAATCTAGAAAGTTCTATAGCGTTAGTATTTTTTTTTTTAACTAAAGCATTTGGTTTAATGCTACCATAAGTATTTGTTACTTTAAAGTTTACATAAAATTGGACTCCACTACACTTCCTCTCATTTAAAGTACACCTCTATTGTGATTTTGGACTCAGAATCTCTTCCCCTACTAAAAATGTTAAAAAAAATAAACAAAACCCCTAGAGTTTGTAACATTTCTTTTTGGAATACTTTCCTCATTTGCCAAATTCTTGTTTACTTTTAAGTTCTTTCTCTGTGTAAAATAGAGTTACAAAACATGAATATAACAGGACAATTTAACTTTAGCTTCTTACAAAAATGACTTTAAATATTGGGTAAATGAGTTTTGGTATGCACATATGTATGTGTGCCATACGTGCACTCAAGAAGCATTTATTTGGATAATATTTTAGTGCTCTTATTTTCAAAAGCATTAGAGGTAGATGTTATTCCTCATTTTATCAAGTAGTTTTCAGTTGTAAGGAGAACAGGGACTAGGAGTAGGTTTTGATAAGAATTAAATACTGGCTCTTTACAAGGACTTGTGCTGTGTGTGTTAGGTTCATATTTCTTTTCATGTCTTTAACAAGCGTGTATGAAATGCTTTACCATTTGAGATTTAGAGATGAAATTAAGAAATGAGTAGTCAATAAGCTTATAATAACATGCTCAACGTCATTATAAATAAGGTAAATTCAATTACAATGACAATGAAATAACATTTTATCCATCAGATTTAAAGAAATTAGCAATAGGGACTGCTGGTAAAAATGTAAATTGGCAGGCCGGGTGCGGTGGCTCACGCCTGTAATCCCAGCACTTTGGGAGGCCGAGGCGGGTGGATCACGAGGTCAAGAGATCGAGACCATCCTGGTCAACATGGTGAAACCCCGTTTCTACTAAAGATACAAAAAATCAGCTGGGCATGGTGGCACATGCCTGTAATCCCAGCTACTCAGGAGGCTGAGGCAGGAGAATTGCCTGAACCCAGGAGGTGGAGGTTGCGGTGAGCTGAGATTGCGCTGTTGAACTCCAGCCCGGGTAACCAAAAGCAAACCCCCGTCTCAAAAAAAAAAAAAAAAAAAAATGTAAATTGGCATTAACATTCTGGCAAACAGTTTGGTATTATACAGAAAGGTAAAAAATTGTGGATGCTTGCAGGGAGAATTTTTGTGTGAGTGCTTCATTGTGTTTAATCCAGTATTAATACGTGTTGTGTTGTCCATCAGGCCTGGTTGGCAGGGATGGGATTTGTATCCTTGTGACCCAGCAATAGCGCTCCTAATAATGTAACCTGTAGATGCTTTCATACATGTGCACCAGGAGACACAGATAAGAGTGTTCATAGAATCATTTTTTCAAATGGCAAAACAAAACAAAACTGGAGGAAAAAAACCCCAAAAGATTATTGCAGTCAAATGGTGAAGGAGATAGTCTTATTATATTCAGAATGCTACATAATAGTAAAAATTATGGAACTACACTTAAGTGTATCTAACAGGATAAATCTCAAACTCAAAATCAGGTGTAAAAAGAAATTTGTAGAAAAATGTATTTTTATGATTATATGTATTTAAATTTCACAAACATGAACACTTACACCATATCTTGCTTAGGATACACAGTTTAGGGGAAACCTCTACAGGAAGGGAATAGCTACTCTAAAACTTTAGAAGTTTGATTATTTCTGAGAGTGGGAGGAGCAAAGGGGCTGGGACCTGCAGGGGACCTCTAGGGTCTCCAGTGGTATTGGCAACATTTTGTTTCTAAAGGTAGATAAATCTGGAGTTATGTTGGCATTATTATTTTTTCTTTCAACTGCATTACATATGTTCTTTTGAATTAATTGTTAAACACAAGTTGATTTTACTGCGGTAAACCTTAGAATGGTAGAATATCCAGGTTTATGCATGGAAAAGCCCTATCCAGGACTGTGTAATCCAGAGGCCATGATCCTCCATTTCATTTTTGGCTCTGCCCAAAATGAAATTCTAGTGAAAGATATATCAAGAAACTTCCTCTTCTGATGATCATCTTATTTTTTTTTTATCAGTGAAGGCTGTGAGCCACCAAGTGCCTTTCATCTTTAGCTTCACTGCCAGAAAAATTCATTCTAATATAAATGTTCATTTGTGATAATTAACTTATCATAAACATTTAGTTGTTGTATTTTCCTTTTTGTAGTGATTTCTGATTTCTCACCTTAGGAATTGATCCATTACAAAAATCATATTTCATATATGATCTAATATTACAAAAGATCTAAAAGATTTTCTTATGAGTAGTGAATTTGATATTTCACATAAGAAAACAAATAATTTGGAACCATTACGTTTTCTTTAAAGATAAAAATTATTACCTTAAAGGCAGAATCCATTAAGTCCCTTTATTTTCTTTCAATCTTTCTAACCCTATGGATCTAGCATGGATCTAAAATCAATAACTTCTCAACTTGGGATAAAATAGGTATACAGAGTTTGTCCTGGGAAAATGTACATATGCCAGCTGCAGTTTTACCTTTGGAGAATATGCCAGGTTGGTAAACACAAGAATGCCTCCTCAAAATGAATCACCATTGAAAAATCTGTTGAGCTATAAAAGGCCCTACATAAATACATGATTATCTTTCTATGTATGGAGAAGGAGGTAGGAGGCAAGGAGCAGATGATAGATTGCACTGAGTTATTTAGGGGAAGCACTTGGCTCTATTTCACCACAGACCTTCAGAAAGCAGCTGAAGCCAGTTTAACAAAGCAAGTTGTATGTAATTGAGGATTCAGCTTTTTCCATACTTTTAAATGTTTTTCTCAAATGAGGGTTGGTAACTCCAGTAATATGTCTGATCAATAAACCTCAGTGGCATTAGGAAAGTAGGAATTAGTGGTTTACATATTGCACAGATATTCTATAATCCATATACAAAGGAAAGAGCAGACAGTGAAGAACAAGAATGGCATAGTTTGAATCTGAGCTGTGCTGTTTCATAGATGATTAGTTTCTTCATCAAAATTAAGATCTCTGATTCTTTGTTTGCATGTATCTGAGATGGCATTAAAAACACATACCTTCTAGGACTATTATAAGGATTTTACAATTTGGTGTGAATAAAAGCCTACCATTATATCTGTCACAGAGTCATATTTAGGCAGTTAGTATTAATGCTGTTAGTAATGGTATGAAATAAACATGAGTAATAAGTTAATACCTACAGGTTCTGTACTTCAGCATTGATTAGTTGATTGATTGACCAAGTCCTTTATCCATTCATTTTTATTGATTCATTAGTTCATTTAATAGTTACTGGGTTCCTAGTCCATGGGAACTAAATCTACTTTTTAGGAAATACAAACCTCACAATGTCACATGCATTATCTCGAAGGATGTATGAAAATTTAAAGTACTACCCAAAAGTGATGCATTATATAAGCATTCTCAGTGATGAAAACTAGTTTATTAATGACAGTGGGTGAAAAGCAATCAGAATATATTAGTATTCCTGAGTGGTAACAAAGGTTGAACAAGGCGGGTCAAAGGATGGTGAAGCCAACCTAAGCATTCAATCTTATCTCCATGTTAAACTACAAGTCAATGCATAGGTTTTAGGTTTTTTGTTTATTTTGGTCATTCATTCAGTCATCTCACTCTTCACCAACACATCAACCTATCCATCAAATAGTTATTAAACTCCTATTAGGTTCCAGGCACTAAAAATACAATGATAGGTTAATTTCCTCAAGAAATTCACCACCTAGGTACAGAATGACCATGGGATAAATAATTCTAGAAAAAAGAGTTAGTTTGCTTTAACAACATATTGTGTGACTTGGTGGCTATGAACTCAGAGTTTGCAGGCCTAACGACCAAGATTTGAATCATAGCTTCTCCACGTAGTAAATTCAAGCACTTTAACTAACCTTTCTTAGCTGCCTTTTATTTCACCATAAAATAAGAATTATAAACAGTAAGGATATTCACAGGACTGCTGTGCAGATAAAATAATAGAGTGCATGAGAAACTTGGGCCAATACTTGCAATGCCATAATGATGTTGGGTTATACAAAGTCCGGAGGAGTAAATAATGACCTTGGTGAAGTGATGTTAGAGGCATTCTCCAGAATGGACCTTTAGAACTGTATCTTAAAAGTGAATATAATTTATTTTTCAGGGAGCAAACCAGGAAGTGGCTTGCAGGAGATGAAAGAGTGTTGGTAAAGGCATTGAGGAGTCTAGAGTCTTGAGTATAAAATGCTATTGCCATTTTGGCCTTTATTTTTCAGTCATTTGTGGAAGAGTAAGGAAAGCAAGTGTCTGAAAAACATAGTCAAGAGAGGGAGAGAGAGAGGGCTTGCACAAGATCTTTGCACTTAGAAATAGAGACTTAACAGAGTTCTGGCTAAGTCCAAGTGATCTCTAGAAGACTATCATAGGGTTAAACACTAACTTACACAAATCAATGATCATTATAATTAAAAGGGGAATAAACTTTTATTTCTAGCAATGAGTTCCCTGATTTGCTAAATGAAGTAAGAAAATATTAGATATAACTATAAATTTTAGTGGGTTTAATTTTTTTAATTTAATGTACAAGCTTATCAGTACATGCTTTTAAAATATCTGATTAAATATAAGGTTTCTGATATTTAGTGAGTGCAAAAATTTAATAAAAAAGTAAGCTCTTCTCTGTGAGATGAATTGCACAAAATATATTGTATACAGACAAGCAGAATATATCATTTGATATTAGAACAGGCTCTTTTGATGGATCATAAAAATATATTTAAAGTGTGGTTAAGGGAGAAGAATAACATTAAACACTTGTAAGTTCCTTGAAAGCAAATGTCTAATTCTGAATATTTACCACCAATCTCTACCATAAGGCAATGAAATCTATAAATACTCACTGAGTGCTTAACTGTTCTGTTAAATTAAGATTTTAGAGAGTGGGAATATATTTTGATTTTTATAGTATCTAGAATTGAAATTGAAGTTTATGAAGTTGTATTTTACAATTACAATGTTTCTTACTTCTGAAGATGTTAATGGTGGTCATGGTCGTAGAACCCAATGTGAAAGAGAACAACTCTAGTTAACCCTTGTGTAGTATCAGACTTGCTGCTGTGTTTGGTTCCTTGCCCATTTGTTTGTGTGTTTTCATTTAGCAAATACTTCAGTTTTTGCTCTACAGCAAGCATCTGTTAGTTACTAAGAAAGGTATGATGTAAATGAAGATGTGAGCTGAACTTGCTTAAGGAAGGTGCAAAACAGGAACACTAGAAAACCAGAAAACGAGGTGGAAAGTAATAAGTACCGTAAAAGATCTAGATGAGGTACTGTGAAATCCATTTATTCCTTAAGCAGAAGTATACACACCTCTTAGAATCCATTACCCTCATTTTTGTTATCAGTGAAGAAAATAATATCTAAAGGAATTAATTTATACTGGTTAATCAGGGTTCCCTATGATAGGCAGTCAAATTGGTTAGCCCAACTCACACTGAGAAACTTCTGTGTCCCCAAATGTCTTTGTAGTTATTTAACATAAATTGACACAACTAAGTAGTAGTTGTACTACTTAGGTAAGTACTTTGATTATTCATATTTTACAGATAAGGACACGGAGGCACAGTAAAATTGAGCAACTTGCACAAGGACTCTTCGATGGCAAAGGGTAGAGTCATGATTTGAACTTCGTTGGACTAGTTCCAGACTCAATATTCCTACTTTATGTCACACTAACTCTCCTGGAAAAAAACAGGTTTCCCATACTGGAACAAAACGATTTCTGGCCAATGTGAAAATGCCCTCATAGATAAAAGTGCAAGGACCCATCAAAGCTTAGAGGAAGAAAACCTGATCCAGAATATGTGGGGTTACAGGAGAGAAGTTCAGATAACATCTAAGTTACCTTCAAGGACAGGTAGTAGTTGAGAAGAGAACAACATAAAGAGCTTTGCATAGCATCTGACATTAAGGGTAGTTATGAGAAGATGTTGGTCTGGACAGTTAGAGAAAAGCTAGATCATGGCAGATTTTGTGTAACTTGCTGAGGATTTTATATTCATCCTGAGAGCTGCATGACTCCAGCTAAAGAACTGAAGTAGGAGAGAGACAGGGTCAGATATTTATTTAAGATGGACTCTGCCAATTCAGTTGAAGATGGTAGAAAGTGAGCAAAATAGAAGCAGGAAAAAACATGGGCCCCGCAGTACATTTATTGTATGTGTCAAGTTCCATGTAACCACAACTTACTGCATAAAGGATGCCAATTTATGGCAAAGACCATGTTGGAAATTTTAACATGTAAGGTCCCTATCCCTAGTAAGATTTCCTTTTTTTTTTTTTTTTTTTTTTTTTTGATTTGGAAATGTAGTTTCGCTGTGTTACCCAGGCTGGAGTGCAATGGCTCAATCTCAGCTCACTGCAACCTCCACCTTTTGGGCTAAAATGATTCTCCTGCCTCGGTCTCATGAATAGCTGAGATTACAGGCACGTGTCACCACACACAGCTAATTTTGTAATTTTAGTAGAGATGGGGTTTCACCATGTTCCCCAGGCTAGTCTTGAACTCCTGACCTGAGGTGATCCACCCGCCTCGGCCTCCCAAAGGGCTGGGATTATAAGCATGAGCTACCGTACCTGGCTCTCCCTAGTAAGATCTCTTTTAGCAGTTACTCTGAAACAGAAAAAAGAAAGAAAAAAGGTTTTAGTAATCTCATGGCTTCCCTGAGGACCATTAGCGTGATGAAATCTTTTACCTATGAAGGTAGAATTTTTATTTTTAACTGAAGTGAATATAAAATTGTGCATGTCACTAAACATCAAACTGTTATTTTTTAAAGTCACATGAAAATTCTGCTGCAAGTGGATCTCTTCTTTGGACCCAAGTCTTCCATACGTGGTCACACAGCCAATATTTTAATGTTAAGATATAAATTCAAAGTTGCTATATGTGGATGTGATTTTCCCCACATTAACCCATATGCTTAGGGGTTAGCTTTCATCACAAGTTCTTATGGTAAAAAGACAGTGAAATATGTGTATCTTTTGCTCTTCAGAGCAGTAGGAAAACTGTAGATCACAATTGCCAGGGAAACCTGACACAGCAATATATTATTCTTCTATTCTAGTGCCTTTTTGAGGTCAAGAGACAAGATGCCTTTCAATTCTAGCTAACACAGTAGATGCAGACATTTATCTTGCATATTGTACCACATGATCTAATAATCATGGTAAGAATATTAGTGGAGCCATGATTATGTCTCAAAAGTGCCTTATAGTGCCAAAAGAACTTATCCATGTTCCATGTATAGATTTTTACCATAAAATTTTACCCTGTGGAATAGGAAGGTTAAAAAAATGGTGTAACTATTATACAGATAAACCATTCAATGTGTTATGCAGATTTTTTTAATGTGAATTTTGGAGAGCAGAATTTTCCTGAAGTCATTTTGATAAGCTCAGGATAGCACACCCAAGGCTTTTTCTAATGCATTGTGATTTAACTTCATATTTTTATAATTCACTTTTATTCATTTTAAAATTTTAAATAATTTTTTAAAAAATTTCCCCATACCCAGTCCTACTGCTTAGAGGGAACCACTTTAACTCTATTAATAATTTCTCTTATTACTTCTTGTTGTCATTAATTCTACATCACCAAGTGAAATAAGTATACTACTAATTCTTCAGTTACAAATTTTAGAATTTTTATTAAATTGTGCTGTGAAAGATGAGGACTGATTACACTTATACTACCGCTGTCTCCCAAGATTAAGGAGATTCCCTTGTGGAAAAAGTTGTTACAGTTCTCCTGACTAGATCCTTTAGGCCTACTTTGTAACTTTTTCTTTTTGAATTCTTAATCAAGTTTTAAATTTCTTTATTTTCTGTTTTCTTAATAATGGAATGAAACCAATACTCTACTAAGTTGCATTTCACATTACTTCTGTTTTCTGAAACCTAAGATGCTAGGAGTGTCAAATTACGTATACTCTTCCCAAATCCAAGTCCCCCTACTTCAATTCAGACCCACAAAAGACTAGACATTGGCTGGGACTTAGAAGTATGTACCTTTATCTCTCTTGACTCTGGACTTCATATATGCAATTATGAAGGTACATTCTAGGCAGAGCCGTGGTCCCTATTTACCATCTTCTAATACTTTAGCCTTCATACCCTCAGTTCTCTGAAGCATGTGACACCCATTTTATGGGAATCTCATGATATCCAACAGTGTTACTCTGCAAAGATTAAAATAAATAATGTCTGTGCAAGTGCCTTTTAAACTGGAAAGTTGTTTACCATAATCAGCTGATAATGGAGCAATTAGTATAACTGTTAACAGTCATTGCTTCGTCCAGAGTGTCTCTGGGCCTGTCTTAAAATTAAGGGCTCACACTCCAAGTAGGAAACAATCTTCATAGTTTCGTGAGGACTGGGACATAGATTATAGCAGATTATAGTAGTACATTGAAGCCAATTCTAGGTCAGCTTCTGATTTCCTACCTTAAGTTAAAATTATATATTATACTTTCTCTGCCTCCTTTGAAGACTCAGTAGCAGAATGTGTCTTTTATCTTCTCATATCATTATGAGGAAAGGCAGAGGATTTGATAACATCTCCAATAAGTCAATATTGGCTGTTGAGTATCATCCAATCTTCCCTGCAGAAATGAGGTGATTTCCTGGGGGAAAATACATGAGGATTTTCCTGGTTTGCTTTTAAATGATTCAAAGGCTTGCTCTAAATAAATCTCTCTAGAGAAAGCTCTAGCTTAAAATCTTACCACCAAGGGCTGGATTTGCTGTTAGTTTCCTGCAAAATATCCACTTACAAATAACAAATGCAATATCAGAGAATTTTAAAGAATGACTGGGGAATTGCTGCTGTTACTTCTTAATTCTTATGATTCTCAAGTCTCTGGTTTGTTGTCTGATATAGTCTCAGTAGCTAGGTCAGTCTTTGCTACTTGCAAATGGTCTAAGCTCTTGGCAAAGCTCTTGGGTGTCTGTAATGCTTTTGAGCACTGTCAGGTTCTTTCAATCAAGGAATATGCCACCCGAGTTCCCACAAGCATTAGACCATGGCCAAAACCTCAGAATTGGTACAGCTTCCCTCCCATGCAAGAAATATTATCAGTACTATCTTCTCAAGTATTCTACCAAAGAAGGTTGCTATGCTTTCTTTCACAATTTCTGTGAAGTATAGACTTTTGCCTTGCAATTGTGAAAATATTAATCTTCCTTACCAATTGTGATGAGCATGCTTGTCAGGCACTTGTATATGATTTATGTATGTTATTTCTAGTCTTCATAATAATTACTATCCCCATTTACAGAGGAAGAAATTGAGATTCACAGAGGTAAAATTACTTGCTCAAGATGGCAGATAAAGTCATAGAACCAGTCTTTGAGAGTGGAATTATCTGGTTTCCATGCTGTCCTTTTTCCATTAATCACACACATACCAGAAATCTCCTTTTTATTTCAGTTTGATTAAGAAAAAGCTGTTTGCCGGATAGAGGACCTTTGGTGTCATTTGAGAATAAATGATATCTTAGAATTTTGAAAGCATTTCATTCTAATTACCCATTAATTCATGATGCACCATATGTATCAGGGATTATACTATAAGCTGGGGATGCAGAATTGAATCACCCATGACCCTTGCGCTTAGGAGCTCATAGTTTAGTGGGGGAGGGGTAAGAGGTATCATGTGCTTTCACTAAACTATTTGTGTTAGTCAGGATAGCCTAACTGCTATTACAAATAACTCCTTAACCTCAGCAACTTAATGAAGGAAAAATTTCTCACTCAAATCACAGTCTAACATGAGTGCTGGATAGGGCATAGAGGCTTTACTCTCATTAGTCATTCAGGGGCCCAGATTTCCTTTACCTTACGGCTCCACCCTACACCAATCCTCCTGCTTGTTCTCCAGTCACATATTGTTACGTGAGCATTCTACCTGTGAGGGAGGCTGGGAAATACTAGTCTGGCTCTGTGTCCAAGAAAAAGAGACAGGAATATTGGCAAGACTCAGTTTTCTCTGTCACATCCTTCTATAGTCAATTACAATGAGAATGAAAAGATGGTTATTAGTTGACCAATATGAGGAAATAAAGGCAATTAGCCAGAAGGGCTGTTCTTCATTCATTTATTACACACACAATTCAAACCATTTAATTTACCAGTAATTTTATGGACACCTGGCCTAAAAATAGGGGAAAAAAACCAGGGGATTTTTTTACTTTCACTCAACACTTCTAACGCCAGATATGTGGTGTGTGTTTGTATGTTTGTATATGTGTCTGTGTATGTGTTGTGTCTGTTTCCTACACACCAAGCAATTTCCCAGCATATACTAACTAGATGTCCTTCAATTCAATTTGATTCTGACCCTATCTACCTGAAATAGCACCACATCTCACAGCTTGAAGGCTCAGTCCCATAAGACTAAAATCTACTGCAGATGCCAATTGCACATAGTTGGTTGTCACCTATACCTTGACCAACTGGCTACAAATCAGGGGTTCCCATAATTCAATTAACTTGCTAGAGAGCCCCCCAGAACTCAGGAACACTTATGTTTACCCACTTGTTGTAAAGCGTGTCACCAAGGATGCAGATGAAATGCCAGGTAGAAGAGATGCATAGAGTAAGGCATGTGTGAAGGGACAAGGAACTTTCATGCCCTCTCTGGGCATCCCACAGTCCAGGCACCTCTACAGGTTCAGAAATCCAGAAGCCATGTCCTGATATGTTTTTATGGAGGCTTCCTTATATAAACGAGATTGCTTAAATTACAAGCCATTGGTGATCAACTCAACCTTCAGCCCCTCTCTGCTCCTGGGAGGTGGGGGATTGAGTTGAACAACCCAACTCACTAATCTGCCTTGGTATTTCTGGTTACCAATCCCTGTCCTGAGGCTGTCTAGAGGCTTCCAGCCAATGGTCATCTCATTAGCATATAAAGGACACTCATCATTCAGGAGATTCCACCATTAGGAGCTGTGGGCCAGGATGTGGGAAATGAAAGTCAAATGTATATTTCATAATACCACACTAGGATTAAATGACTGAATAAGACAAGATCATGGCTCTTATGGGGTTTATACTGTGGCAGAAGGGGAAAAGGCATAAATAAAAAGACAGAGATACTTGAGATGAAGAAAGTAGAGTGATGTGATAATGTCTGAAATGCTACTTGAGACTGATTCTTCAGGAAGTAAAATACATAAAGACAGAGGTGAAGGGCAAGTGAGGGTGTGCAGTGGATTCGGAGAAATCAGTTGTAACTGGAATATGGTACATGGAATGTGGAGAGGGGTGGTGGAAAACAGAACTGCATGTATGGGTTAAGACCAGATCTTGAAGAATCGAAAATGATAGGTTAAAAGTTTGCATTGGCCAGGTGTGGTGGCTCACACCTGTAATCCCAGCACTTTGGAAGGCTGAGGCGAGTGAATCACCTGATGTCAGGAGTTTGGGACCAGCCTGGCCAACGTGGCAAAACCCTGTCTCTACTAAAAGTACAAAAATTAGCTGGGCATGGTGGCAGGCATCTGTAATCCCAGCTACTCAGGAGGCTGAGGGAGGAGAATTGCTTGAACCCAGGAGGTGGAGGTTGCAGTGAGCTGAGATCAAGATTGCACCACTGTACTCCAGGCTGGGCGACAAGAGTGAGATTCTGTCTCAAAAAAACAAACAAAAAAAAAAACTTGCATTTTATTTTATTTTAAAATTTCTCAGCTATTCAACAAGAATCTATTACTAGAGGCACAAACACAAATTTTAAAAAGCATTTACAGTTGTAGCAAATGAATTGGAGGAGTTAAGATTAGAAGGAGGAAGGCCAAGCTGGTAAGTAAGCATGCTGACTTGACTTAACTGAGGATGGAGCAGTGTGGTCTTAGGAAGGGAGGTGAATTAGAGACATTTCTGGGATGAAATAGAATTTGTTAACTAACAATCTTATTGATGAAGAAGGCTCAGCAGTCAAATGCCTCTTAGATTTCTAGTTTAAGCAACTCATGTTCTTACTAACTGGATAGGTAGTATACAGGTAAGAAGGGAGAAGGCTGGGGGCGCGTTGGAAAAGTTGGAGTTGGCTTTTCTGATATTCTGCTTTTATCATTTTTAATCTATTTTACATAGAGGATGAGAATTCTTGAGAGTATTACAGCTGGAAACCAGGCCATATTTGTATTTAAATATTATTTCCAGTGGTTTCAGTACTACTTCTTTCATTCTCCTGTGTCCTAGAAAAGAAGAGGGAAGAGAAACAACCATAATATGATATTTACTGTGTGCTTGACACAGTTGGCATCCGGCCTCTCATTTTGTCCTCATTGGGAATTTCTGAAGTGGTGGTATGTCATTATTTTAGAAATGGGGAAACAGAAGCCCAGAGAAAATCTTGTCCTGTGTCCCAAAAGAAGAGTTATGACAGAGACTTCAATATAAGTCAGGTAGAAGGAGAGGAAGCATTTGTGGTACTAGATAGAAAGACATCAAGACAATTTGCCCAAAAGTAAAAGAGCATGAGAACAAGAATTCTAAACTGATATCTAGCTTCCCTATGAGTTTGCTCTCTCCCTAGTATGACATTTTAAATACTCATTGGCAACAAACTAACATGTTAGTGGTATCAGTTCTCACAGGTATTTGGATTTTATTCCTCACAGTCATCACTGAAAAACAAATGCTGGAAAGGTTATTTTTGTTGCCTATTTAATATTTACTAATTTTTTAATACATATTATTTAATACTTAATACTTATTATTTTCGTTCCTTATTAAATACTAAAATTAAGGTATTGTTTAGTCTTTGTGTTTCAAGGTGCTTTACCAGATTTCAAAATGTTTTCAAACCCAAAACCTTTTTTTTTAGCCTAACTAGATGAAATGTGATAGGTTTGCAGAAAAGGAAACTTTGACTTAGTGATTATTTCAGTAGCAAATCAATTTTGCTAATAAATTTGAAAACAGAGTTAGCAGGATTGATTCCTTCTGGAGACTCGGGGGGAGAATCCATTTTCTTGCCGTTTCCAGTTCCTAGGGCTGCCTGCATTCCTTGACTCATAGCGCCACATCACATCACCTTTTCTCCCTTTTTTTTCCTTGTCACATCATCTTCTTCCCTGTCTTTGACCCTCCTACATCTCTTTTATAAGAACTCTTTGGGAGGCTGAAGTGGGCGGATCACCAGGTCAAGAGATCAAGACCATCCTGGCCAACGTAATGAAACCCTGTGTCTACTAAAAATACAAAAATTAGCTGGGCGTGGTGGCGCACGCCTCTAGTCCCAGCTATTCGGGAGGCTGAGGCAGGAGAATTGCTTGAACCCGGGGGGCGGAGGTTGCAGTGAGCCGAGATTGCGCCACTGCATTCCAGCCTGGCACGTGGCAATACAGCGAGACTTTGTCTCAAAAAAAAAAAAGAAAAAAAAAAGAGAAAAAAGAACCCTGCTTCCACCCAGATAATCCAGGATAATTTTCCCACCTGAAAATACTTAGTTAATTCATATCTATGAAGTTCCTTGAACCATGTAAGGTAAAATGCTTCCAGATCCTAGGGATTAGAATGTGAACATCTTTGAAGAGCCATTATTCTGCCTGCCACATATGTCTTATAGTATTTTATTAGTATTTAATCTCACTGAAATGTTTAGTCAGAAAACATGACTCCCTACTTTGTAAGGGTTGCTCTTCCTCTGGCTTTTGTGACATAGCCTGGTTCCACTTAGTATATTGTTGCTTCACATTCCTTTACAATTTTCTTTCCTTCGTCTGCTATAGTAAAAGTTCATCTTCATAAAACTGTCTTTGTTAATGACTTATAAAAAGAGAGGTATAATACATATTTGACAACTAAGATGACGATAATAACTAATTTATTAAACATCTAACAAGGGTCAGGCACTATTTTCTGAATGTTTTACATACATAATAATATTTCATGCATCAATTAATTCTATATGTTATACGTTTACCTGATGAAGAAAAACAGAGGCAGAGAGATTGCATAACCTGCCTGAAGTCACAGTTAATAACAGGAAATACTAACTTCTAACCCAGGAGATACATTCTGGAACTTGGGCTCCAGAATGCTGTGCCATACTTCCTTCTTGCGTGAATGGATAAGAGCTCCTCAGCTATCACGGCCTCATGCCATCGACTGAAGAGCCAGAGATCTGCTCCCAACCCATCTCCCCTTCTACTACTATGTATGCTCAACACTTGCATTTAGATACCCCTTTTAATTAAAATTTCATGGAAGTTATCATGACAAGAATGAATTTGGAAACGGTTACCATTTATTGTATCTTTATTTAAAATTCTGTAGTAGGTGCTGTACCTAAATATGTATTTTCTTCCATAATTTCGTTTCCTGTATCATCTGGCAAGGTAATTGTCATTGGTCCCATTTGATATCCAAGGAATTTGGAAGCTATTTTAAGCAACATATTACCCTACCAAAAAAATATTCAAAGTCTGTGTTTTTTTATTTATGCCTAGGAACCTCACTTATAGTATCTCTCCTCACAATCACTCCTTGATTTCACTGTCCTGTTTCTATCTTTCTAGTATTTAGCTCAAAAACTCATGGTCATGTTTGCTTTTTTCTTTCTCTGTGACACAAATACTCACTTCTCAGACCAGTCGTGGTTCCTCTGCAATATTGCTTCTACAGGTAGATGTATCTCCCCACTTCCTATCTTGACAGTAAAGCACCTAATGAATGCTCCAGTTTCATCTTGCCTGCCCCTTCCAATAGTTTCTGACTGCTGTGTACATCTTATTCCCTTGCCTTCCCTCAAAATGACATTATTTTCTTTACTACCAAGATTTGTTTTCCTAAACATAAGTTCCCTTATTTTAGTTTTCAGACTAAAAAATGTATTAAGGTTTATTTGATACATTTCTCCCACAGGTCCCTATGTTTAGCTAAATTGGACTTACCAAATTGAATCAACAGTTACCTTTTGGTCTTTTTACCAACTTTATTCTTTTTCTCATTTAATTTCTTCCTCCTGTCTAAACGAACTTCTATGTTTGTAGTTGTTCTAAATATCTGGAGTCCTAGGAGATCAGGGCATGCCATATGATTGCTGCTTATATTGGAAGTGGCACCAAAGTGGTGGTTTGGTAATAGTGGTGATGGTAATAGTAGCCACAGATAACTTATGTTGAGCACATTACCATATTCATATTTTATATGAAACATCTGTTTATATCTATAGCGACTCCGTAAGTCATAAACCTAGAGAGGTTGAGTTCATTGCCTAAGGTTTTAAAAATAAGCAATAGTATTTGGCTGAGGTTCAAGTCTGTTGATTTCAATGCTTCAGTTCTTCAGTTAACAACTGTATGATGCTTCCCTTTGTAATCCCAGGATCCCGGAGATATTATATAGGCTGTCTATTCGGGATGGCCACAGGCAGTTCAGTCAATGATAGAAATTCTCAGCAACAGAGAATGAAGCAAAATTTATTACCAGGCAAACAATACCAAATATTAGGTGTGAGGATCAATAAGAAGAAAAATGGCTTAACATCTTCACAGGTCTCATTATGTGCCAGGAACTGTTCTAATGCTTTGCATGCATTAATTCATAATCCTCAAAACTAACTTATGAAATGCATGCTATTATTATTCCCATTTTATAGATAATGATTCAGAGACAATGAAAGATGTAGTAATTTTCCCAGTGTTTGATCCCAGGCAATCTGGATCCAGAATTCACACTCATGATCACTGTTGTATATTGCCTCCTATTTAAGTTAGCTTAAACATAGAAGCACAAGAAGAAGGTTGAATGCTGGGCAAGCAGGCACATTTGTGATTACAAAATGTGACCTGCGTCATGGAACATGGTTCATTACTTACTCTGTGATGGAGGTGAGTAAATGGAGGGCTGGTTTTGTCTAAACTCTAGAGGAGAGTCTGAGAGCTTAAGGGGCTTTTTAGAATGCACAATATTTAGTCTTCAGTCTTATTTTCAAACTTTATTAAATCCAGGAAGCTGTGCCTGATCCCCCAAACAGAATGTAAATTTTTATTTTTTTGAATACTCTGTGCTTTCTTACAGTTCTTATGGCCAAAGTATAACATTCCCTGGTAGAGGAGAAAAAAGAAACTGATAGCAGCATAGCAGCCCAGAGCACAGTGTCTAGAGAGGGAAGGATTACGCAAACATAATTTAAGGAGGTGTTAGAACCAGGAGGATGGCTCTCACTTCTCAAGTGGTGAGAAACAAATATACTCTTGCCAACCCAAGGTAACTGGAGTTAGGTAGGTAGGGTGCTCTGGTTCTGGATCATGTACCTGTCTGTCACTAAGAATGTCACTAAGCATGTCATTAAAATGCCATGAAAGTTTTCAGTTAAACAAGTCTGAGTAGTACTCCAATAACATAAGAGAACGAGGGAATTAATGAACACTCAGGAAACGAACTGGAAAAGACTGCAATGTAATGCTGGCTGGGCATGGTGGCTCACTCCTATAATCCTAACACTCTGGGAGACTGAGGCAGGTCAATCACTTGAGGTCAGGAGTTCGAGACCAGCCTGGCCAACAGGGTGAAACCACATCTCTACTAAAAATAAAAAATTAGCTGAACGTGGTGGTATGCACCTGTAATTCCAGCTACTCTCCAGTGAGGCAGGAGAATCACTTGAACCCAGGAGGCAGAGTTGCAGTAAGCCAAAATGGCACCACTGCACCCCAGCCTGGGTGACAGAATGAAACTCCATCTCAAAAAACAAAACAAAACAAAGAGACTAGGCCCTAATGGAAAAATCAGCTTAATTGCAGGTCAGGTACCAGGTGTCAATTTAAAAGTGAGGCACTACATCTTATCAGTAAGACTAATATTAGATCCTATTACTTGCTAAGATGAAGCAATAATTTACAAGTGTGATTTAAAAGTACCTAACTTAAAAATGGGCAAAATATTAGAATAATAGTTATGGCTCATAAACACATGAAAAGATCTCAACATCCTTCATTAGTGTGGTAAGAAATGCAAATCAAGACCACAATAATATACCATTTAACATCCACTAGAATTACTATAATAAAAAAGATAGTAAGTATTGGCAGCAATGCGGAGAAATTGATACCCTTATAACATTGCTGATAGAAATATAAAATGGTACAACTGTTTTAAAAAATATTTCGGCCGTATCTTTAAAAAGTTAAATATAAATGTATCATGACCCTATATTTCCACTCCTAGAAATCTACCCAAAAAAGTGAAAACATGTCCAGACAAAGGCTTGCATGTAATTGTTTACAGAAGCGGTATTCATAATAGTCAAAAATGGAAAACAAGTCAAATTCCTGTTTCTTAGTAATTAAACAAAATCTGTTCTATCATAAAATGGAATACTATTCAAGTAAAATAAATTAGTGATACAGGCTAAAACAGGAGTGCATCTAAAATATATCTGTGCTAAGTAATAGAAACTAGACATACAAGACCACATACTACATGACTCCATTTATATAAAAAGATCAAATCTATAATGATTGAAAATAAGTTAGTGGTTTCCTGAGACTGGGGATGAGAAAAGGAATGGCTGCAAATTGCAAGAGGAATTTTTGGATGTTAATAAAAACATTTAAAATTATGTTATGCTAATGGTGGCAAAACTGTATTGAATATCAAAAGTTAATTGTTGAATTCAGTTAAAAATTGGTAAATATTATAGAATATAAATTATTTCTCAATAAACTTTATATGTATACATGAACATAAATAGTTCATCAAAAAACTATTAGAACTGATAAATTCAGTAAGTTTACAGGCTATAAAATCAACATGCAAAAATTAGAAGCATTTCTACATGCCAACAGTGAACAATCTGAAAAAGAAATCAATAAAGCAATCTAATTCATAATAGCTACAAAAGAAAAAATACCTAGGAATTAATTTAATCAAAGAAATGAAAGATATCAACAATAAAAACCATATACCAATGATGAAAGAAATTGAGGATTCACATAAAAAATAGAAAGATATTCCATGTTCACAAATTAGAAGAATTGGTATTGTTAAAATGTCCATACTACCCAAATCAATCTACAGATCCATTGCAATCCCTACCAAAAAGCCAGTTACATTCACACACACACACACACACACACACATACACACACACACACAAATCCTGATATTTATATGGAAGCACAAAAGACCCAGAATAGCCAAAACAATCCTGAGCAAAAAAACAAACAAACAAACAGAAAAGCTGCAGGCATTTCACTACCTGATTTCAAATTATACTACAAAGCTATAGCAGTCAAAATTGCACAGTACTGGCAGAAAAACTGACACATAGACCAATGGAACAGAATAAGAAATCCAGAAATACATACATGCATTTACAGTCAACTCATTTTGGACAAAGTTGCCAGAAAGATGTTTTGGGAAAGGAACAGTCTCTTCAGTAAATGGTTCTGGGAAAACTCAATATCCACATATAGTATAATGGAACTAGCCCCTTATCTCTCACCATATACAAAAATCAAATCAAAATGGATTAAAGGCTTAAATATAAAACCGAAAACTGTGACACTACTAGAAGACATTGGGGAAATGCTTCAGGAGATTATTCTCAGCAAGGAGATTTCTTGATTAATACCTCAAAAGGACAGGTAAACAAAGTAAAAATTGACAAATAGGATTTCATCAAGTTAAATAGCTTCTGTACAGCAAGGAAACAATCAACTAAGTGAAGAGACAACCCAAAAATAGGATATATTTGCAAACTATCCATCTGACAAGGGCTTAATAACTATAATAAATAAGGAACTAAAACAACTCAATAGCAATAAAATAATTCAATTAAAGAGTGGGCAAAAGATCTAAATAGATATTTCTAAGAAGAAGACATACAAATGGCAAACAAGTATGTGAAAACAGTCTCAACATCACAAATAGTCAGGGAAATGCAAATATAAACCACAATGGTATATCACCTCACTCCCGCTAAATGGCTATTATCAAAAAGACAGAAAATAAACACTGGTATGAATGCAGAGAAAGGGAAATGCTTATATACTGTTGTTGGCTGTCAGTTAATACAGCCACTATGGAAAACTATATGGTGATTTCTCAAAACACTAAAAATAGAACCACCATATGATTCAGCCATTCCACTGCTGAATGTATGTCCAAAAGAAAAAAAACAAAAAGAAATCCACATGTCAAAAAGGTATCTGCATGCCCATGTTTATTATCACAGCACTATTCACAATAGTCCAGACATGGAATCAACCTAAGAGTCCATCAACAAATAAGCAAATAAAGAAAATGTGGTACATATACACAATGGAATGCTATTCTGACACACAAATGAATGAAATCCTGTCATCTGCAACAACATGGACGGAACTGGAAGACATTACATTAAATGAAATAAACCAGGCACAGAAGGACAAGTGTTGCATATTCTCACTCATGTGGGAAATAAAAAATTGACCTCATAGATAGTGGCCACGAGAGGCTGAGAAGAGTAATGGTGAGGGGAGGACAAAGAGGAATTGGTTAACAGGCACCAAAATACAGTTGGATAGATGGGAATACAATCTAATGTTAAGTAGCACAACAGGGTAACTATAGTTAGTAATAATTTATTGTATATTTCAAAATAACTAGAAGAGCAGATCTGAATGTTTCCAGCACAAAGAAATGATAATTGGTTGGGCTGATGGATATCCCAGTTACCCAAATGTAATCATTACACGCTATATACTTGTATCAAAATATCACATTTACCCCCTAATTATGTACAACTATTATGGATCTACAAAAATTAGCAATAAAATAAATAAAAGAATATATGATCTGGTTTTCTTCAGAAGTCCCCACCAAATATTTTGTCAGAAAAACAAAACAAAACAAAAAGCAACTAAGAAAATTCTAATTCAGAAAAAACTTAATTCAATATGGCAAGTTAAACAATGATTTCAAGTCATTCTAAGGAATTCTCTCCTGAAAAAAATAAATCTCCAATTGATTTCCTCTCCCACTGTTTTCTTCCTAATATAATATTCATATGTTCAATTTAGGAAGCCTTCAGCTCCAAGTGTCCAATTATCATGAAATTAAATAAATATTAAGTATGAAGTTAAGAGGTTGGCACCTTTTGGCATTTCATAAGTCCTCAAATAATATCACTGTCAGGGCTTCTGAATTTCTTTTGGCCCTGGGTTCATGGTTACAGGAAGGCTGGGCATATATTCAAAACAGGAAGAATAGGAACGTAGTGAGATAGAACCAGAATCATCTGTCTCTTGTAGTAGGAAAAGCAAAAGATTTTCCAGAGAATACCATCATGGTTCTTTACCTAAAGCTGGATCCATTCAATGTGGGGTGACCCCAACACATTTCTATCTGAAAAAAAGTTGGGGAGGGTACAAACAACATGAGGGAAAAACTGGGGGACTTCTGTGAAATCATGGTGGAGGAGAGCCTCAGGGTGCCTAGGCAAGGCACCCTAGTCCCTGGCACAGTGGCCGTGGTCCACTTGCTGGTTGCTTGCTCGCCTTTGCCATTGAAACCAGTGCATCCCATTGTTTAGTTTCTTCCTTGCCTCGACAGAGCTGTGGCTTGGATCTGCAGCTCCTCTTCTAAACAAAAATTCTATCATCAATGTAGGCAACCTGAAAATATTTAGAAGAAAAATATCAAAAATTACAATTTTGTAGGTGGCTCCGAAAGACCAAATTCTTCTCAAATATGAAGCATCTATCTTCAAATAACTGTGCCTATACACAAACATATTTATAGACCATATAAAGTTCCTAAGATGTTTCTTGTTTTGCAATGAAATCGAAAAGTGTCTCGACATGATGTAGGACCAGTTGTACCAATGGCTTTTTTTTCCTTCCACATCCCTGCAGTGGAAGGGAAAAATCAGTCAACCAATCAATCGATCAATCCATCAAACCGAACTTAGCCAAAGTCTGTTTCTAAAACAGCTCTTTGTTAAGATTAGAATATGGGTACACAAAAGTTCAAAGATATTTCTTCTTCTTCATTCCATCTTCAACAGCAGACTGGGAGCAATCAGAAGTGTGAAAAGTTCATTCTTATCAAAGAACATTAGTAACAATTAGTAAAAAATGATTTTTTCCCTCAGAAATTAAAACAAGATGTTTTTTCTTAACCCACTTCCTCCAAACTGACAATCATGGGTGACAGTAACCCATGTCAAAAACCGTTTTATCACCGGAATGAAAATGGATAGAGAGAGTCTGTCATTTTCCCTTTGTTCTCTATTTACAGTTATGAGGGGAAAATGATTTATGATTATTATAATTATATCTCTCCTTAGGAGAGCTGCACTAATTACATAATATTTTTTAGCCATTTTTCTCTTTACAAGCTCTTACTTAGTCTAAATTGAAATGTATTTAGCAATTTTGTGCCCAGTTACTTTTCAAAACTCTGTGTGGGTCACAAATGGAATGATCTGGGATCGCTTAATGCATCAAATTTGTTCACGATAAGCATAAAGCTCCCAGGCTTACATATTCACAACTGTGATAGAAAGAGTTTCACTCAATAGATAGGATCTTCATAGATATTTTGAGGGAGTCTGCAGGAAATGAGTTTTGAACAAAATGTTTTTTAATCTGTGGTTACACGGTAATAGCCATGAACCTTAGTAGTCAGCCTGGTATGTATTACCTGAGTTAATATTACCAGCAACCTATTACTTTCGTTTTATGACGTTATCTCATGTTATAACTCTGGCTTTCTCTACTGTCTTTTGTGTATTCATCTTTTTTTTCTTTTTTATGGTTATATTCTTCTGTTGCCTCCCCTGCTACAGAAACTACCAGGGGCCATAGAGATAATGAATATTGTTTCAAATTTAACATTTCCTTGAGACAAAATTTCTGTGTTGTTTGCTTTAAAGAATGTATTTTAAAAGTACAACTCTTGTAAACAGTGCTGCAATGAACATTTGTGTGCATGTGTCCTTACAGTAGAACAATTTATAATCCTTTGGATATATACCCAGTAACGGGATTGCTCACGCTGCCATGTGTGTACCTATGCAACAGTCGTGTATGTTCTTCACATGTACCCCAAAACCTAAAATGCAATTAAAAAAAAAGAATAACCAAAAAAAAGTACAACTCTTTCTAAAGATAGTTTTAGACAGCATCATAGCTGTTGCATTTATAAATTTAATGTTCAATGTAGTAGAAATTGTTGAGAGAGGAAACACAATTCCACAGCCTCCAAAAATACGTAGACCTTACTGAAGAAATTGAATTTATGTTTTTAAACACTGTTCTTTACCTAGTATCAATATAATTCTGCATTCTCAGAAAACATTTAAGTGTATTATTTGTCATCCTATTGAATCTTCTCATCCATAAAGTGGGTGTTGTTATTTTCACTTTATGTTTAAGGAAACTGAGGCCCAGGAAAGTGAATGAACTTCTTTGGCACCAAACAACAATTAATGGAAGAAAGCATTTCCATAAACATCTTCCTGTCTCTGCAGCACCCAAGTGCCTCACTTTAATCCACCTAAAGTCCATATGAACTTGGTATTAAGCCCCATTTATAGACTAGAAAACTAGTGGTAGAGAGATGGAGTTACATGCCAGTAGCAACATAATCAATACCTAAACTGTCCCCCTACACTTTTTAAAAAAAAAAGATAAATAATAATAACCTTTATTAAAGTATGCCTGAGGGAAAATGGCCGTGTATGTTTCCCATTTAAAAAATAATTCAATACATATGAAAATTTTCAAAGAACTCTATCCCTTGCAGGGGCCCTAGACAAACAGTTGAAAGAAAGAAGGCAGAGGGGAGAAAGTTTAAATTATCACAGATAAATGAATTGTTTAATTTACTCAAGAAAAAGGAAAAATAAAAGAGGAGATAGGTCCAAATGTTGTCAAATCAAACAATGACAAAGTGAAGTTGATTCTCCTTGTTGCCTAAAGTGAATGACCCTTTCACCTTGATTACTTATTTGAGAATAACAAAATCACATGCTCCTGAATGTATTCATCCATATGAATTGATGATAGAAAATATTAAGCTTACCACAATATTTCATGCTAACAAATAATAAAATCAGCCTGTTTTTCTTTTTCTGGTTTTAACATTACTTTTTTGTGTTTTTGTTTGCATTGACTTAAGACCTTGTGGATTCCACCAAATGACTGGATTGAAATGCTAATGTGGGCCAGGCTGGGTGGCTCAGGCCAGTAATCACAGCACTTTGGAAGTGATTAGCCCAGGCTGGGGTGTGGGGGTGGTGGATCACCTGAGGTCAGGAATTCAAGACCAGCCTGGCCAACATGGTAAAAACCCGTCTCTAGTAAAAATACAAAAATTAGCCAGGCAAGGTGGCAGGTAAGTGCAATCTCAGCTACTCAGTGGAGGCTGAGGCAGGAGAATTGCTGGAACCCAGGAGGCAGAGGTTGCAGTGAGCCAAGGTGGTGCCATTGCACTTCAGCCATGGCTGACAACTCCCTCTAAAACAAACAAACAAAAAAGAAATGCTAATGCAACATTTCTTTGAGATTGGAAGGTGGAAACAGGATCAGCTGGATATTTTATATTTATCTGTCATTATAAAACAAGAGCTTTATATACAATAGTTATTTCTCATAGTTGTTTCATAAAAAACTCACAGAAAGCAATTTATTTAGGGCAGTTTTCATTGCAAAGAAATAATGATTTTGGCTATTCATGTTGAAAAAGGGTAAAAGGACATTGGACACATGAAAAAATGAGAACAAATTCTAAAACTTATGGGAAAATATTCCCATACATATGTATTGACAGAGTTAAAATACAAAATTTGGGAAAGTAGGAATTTAATTTTACATAAGTTGAATTCCCCAAATAGGTAAACTTATTTTAGAAATTTCTTTTTTAATTAATTTATTTATTTTTATTATACTTTAAGTTCTGGGGTACATGTGTAGAACATGCAGGTTTCTTACATAGTATACACATGCCATGGTGGTTTGCTGCATCCATCCCCCATCATCTACATTAGGTATTTCTAATGTAGATCCCTTATTATACCTCCCTAATCCCTCCACCCCCTGCTATCCCTCCCCTAACACCCCCCACTCCCTAACAGGCCCTGGTATGTGATATTCCCCTCCCTATGTCCAAGTATTCTCATTGTTCAGCACCTACTTTTGAGTGAGAACATGTGGTGTTTGGTTTTCTGTTTTTATGTCAGTTTGCTGAGAATGATGGTTTCCAGCTTCATCCATGTCCCTGGAAAGGACATGAACTCATCCTTTTTATGGCTGCTTATTATTCCGTGGTATGTATGTGCCACATTTTCTTTGTCCAGCCTATTATTGATGGGCATTTAGGTCAGTTCCAAGTCTTTGCTATTGTGAACAGTGCCACAATAAACATATGTGTGCATGTGTCATTATAATAGAATGATTATAATCCTTTGGGTATATATCCAGTAATGGGATTGCTGGGTCAAATGGAATTTCTATTTCTAGATCCTTAAGGAATCACCACACGGTCTTCCACAATGGTTGAACTAATTTACGCTCCCACCAACAGTGTAAAAGTGTTCCTATTTCTCCACATCCTCTCCAGCATCTGTTGTCTCCAGATTTTTTAATGATCACCATTCTAACTGGCATGAGATGGTATCTCAATGTGGTTTTGATTTGCATTTCTCCTATGACCACTGATGATGAACTTTTTTTCATATGTTTGTTGGCTGCATAAATGTCTTCTTTTGAGAAGTGTCTGTTCATATCCTTCTCCCATTTTTTGATGGGGTTGTTTTTTTCTTGTGAATTTGTTTAAGTTCTTTGTAGATTCTAGATATTAGCCCTTTGTCATATGGGTAGGTTGCAAAATTTTTTTGCCGTTCTGTTTGTTGCCTGTTCACTCTAATTATAGTTTCTTTTGCTGTGCAGAAGCTCTTAAGTTTAAATGGATCCCATCTGTCTATTTTGGCTTTTGTTGCCATTGCATTTGGTGTTTTAGTAATGAAGTCCTTGCCCATGCCTATGTCCTGAATGGTATTGCCTAGGTTTTCTTCTAGGGTTTTTATGGTGTTAGGTCTTAGGTTTAAATCTTTAATTCATCTGGAGTTAACTTTTGTATAAGGTGTAAGGAAGGGATCCGGTTTCAGCTTTCTGCATATGGCTAGCTGATAAACTTTTAATATTGGCATTAATAGGTTGCTCTGGGAAAAAGGAGAAAGGAATAAAGGAGGAAGAACAAGTATGAGTAAGAAATGACACTAATTCTCAAGTCATTTATAATCTAGCAAGAGGAACAATAATGCTCTTTACAAGAATTCAAGCATATCTATCACTTAACCTTTTACAATTATCTTGTCATGCCATGCTGCCCTATCAAAAACAATGAGTGACAGGCAAGGCACTAGTTATGCTTTTCTCCTAGTTTACATATGAGAAGAGGATGGGAATCTTGAGAGAGGTTATAAGAGGGGCTTACATCACTCAGCAGAAACACATGAAAGAACAGGGACTTTCCCCCTCTTTGCATTTCAAAGGTTATAAAATGGTATAGAAGAATTTAACAAATTTGGAATGTTCACACATTCAGAACCTTCCTTCCATCTTTTTAATCTCTCATCTTTCCTTTCTTCTCTTTCCAAGCTCGTAGGATCTTCAGAATCTTCAGAGACACATAAAGACAACTGGGGCAGAGTGGTAATTTTTTTTTTTTAACTGATGAAACTAATGCAAAAATATTTGGGAAAACAATGCACGTTGAGTAAAAGAAGGAAGTTTGATTATTGATTATATCCACAGCAGCAGAGTTAGGTCTTTTTAGAATTTGCTTTACATCTTACAGTGGAAAAGGGTATTGGGAGGTCTGCTGAGGATATGCAGGGTAGATGGTGTTGCTCCCAAAGTTCATGCCCACCCAGAACCTCAAAACCGGGTCTTATTTGAAAATAGGATATTTGCAGATGTCATTATGTAAGATGAGGTCATACTGGTTTTGGATGAGTATGAAATTGATTGACTAGCATCTTTGTAAGAAGAGGTGCTAACATATGGAGACACACACACACACACACACATACACACACAGGGAAGAAGGCCATGTGAAGATGGTGCTGGAGATGGGAGGGAACCAGACACAAGACAAGGTATGCAAAAGATTTCTGAGAGCCGTCAGAAGCTAGGAAGTGCAAGGGGAGCTTTCCCATAGAGCTTCAGAAGGAGTACTGCCCCACTGAAACCTTAATTTCAGTCTTCCAGCCTCCAGAACTGTGATGGATTGAATAGCTCTTGTTATAAGCCACCCAGTTTGTGGTACTTTGTTATGGCAGCTCCAGAAAATACATGGAAACTAGAGAGAAGAAAAGCAACAAGATCCTTCACCAAATTCAAAGCGCGTACTTAACTCAGGAAAAGTGTAGGACGGAGGGGATATGGGAGGGATAGGTGTGGGAATGGTTGGTAGAGGAAATTGCCAAAGAAAGAAATCATATTTATCAGGGGACTCTTATGTTTCATGCCTTGTATCTGTCCTTTGGCATATGTTTTCTCTCTTGATTTTACCGCAACCCTGTGATATAGAAAACTTTGACACCATTTTGTACATTAAGACTTAAAGCCACTAGTTTCTGGGTCAAAGTCACAAACTAATAAATGACAAAATCAAAACTCAAATCCATGTTTCCTGATTCTTAGACTGGTGTTACTTCCCTTTAAGCCTATAATTAAATAATCCAAGAAAGTAGTAAATAGTTCTTCCCTTGAGACTTTTAAAACAAGTCAGGACACAGTAACAGGGAACTCTCAGGAGAAATAGTTCTCTCGGGGCAGAGAGATGAAATTGGATATCCTAATAGATCTTTTCCAAGTCTAATTATGCTCACTCTGTGAAAGGCGCTGGCTAAATGCAAGTTCATTATCATTTTATTCTAAGTTAACTGGAAAACAAGATTGATTGACATGTTGGAGGTATTCAACCTTTATATGCAGGAAATTTGGGAGTCTTTAAACACATTCAAAAAAGCTAGCGCATACTGCTTTTTACAGTGAAATACTCTGCGCCCAAACAGATGCTTTCTAAAATTTTATACCACTGCTCTTCCCAAGCAGATGACCTTGATGATGGGCTCAGGACAATGGAGGCAGTGGGCAGGCTTCCTAACCTGGGAGATAAAAGAAACACTGTGGCTTCTTATCTATTCCTCCATGTTCACAGATAAATGTTTGCTCATTTTCAGTGCTTTTCAAATGTCCTGATTCTGACCTCTATTCACAATGCAAAATAGGGATACTATACATTTCGATTGTAGTTTTAAGTATCTTCATGTATTTTGTTTCATCCAAGGGACGGTACAACTTGTTATACTCTTTCAGAGAAGGAAGAGCATCCTACAATGAAAGTGACTGTACAAAATCACATCTGATGAGAGTCAAGATTGAATTCACAGCGTTGTAAGGCAATTTCAGTCCTTAAAAACAAACAAACAAACAAAAAAACTTCTCTGTTTTAACCAAAATAAGTTTAACATTTACATTGGTTGTTTCTATGCAAAAGAAAAGAAAACAAAAGCTTGGTAAAACTATGGAGTCTGCAAATTGTGTTTTTTATCTCCCTTTGGTGTTTCTGAGATGTATTCTAGGTAGGTAGAGCTCTTTTAGGAGAGAACACATCCTAAGAAGAATAGATTCTTAAAAAGTACATCTTTTTTTTCTTTTGTTTGAGACAGAGTCTCACACTGTTGCTCGGGCTGGAGTGCAATGGCGAGATCTCAACTCACTGAAACCTCCGCCTCCTGGTTTCACATGATTCTCTTGCCTCAGCCTCCCAAGTAGCTGGGATTACAGGCGCATACCACCACACTGGCTAATTTTTGTATTTTTAGTAGAGACAGGATTTCACTATTTGGCCAGACTGTTCTCGAACTCCTAACCTGGTGATCCACCTGCCTCGGCCTCCTGAAGTGCTGGGATTGCAGGTGTAAGCCACTGCACCCGGCCAAAAAGTATATCTTTTTAAAGGAGTGATATACATCTCACCAGTTCATTCAGGACAATTATGTTTACAAAAATAAGTTTTGTTCCCTTAGTTTAAATAACTTTCTTTAATATTATTAATTCCTGAATAATACTTTAAGTAATTATTTTTGGGGGGAGTTTTTTAAGTCAGTAAAATAATCAATTGTAAAATTGACATCTTTTTGTACCCCTCATTTTGATATGCAAAACAATTTCAAAAAACAATATATAGGTATACTTGAAGTGTGGTTTGGACTCTAGCTATTGATCCCTATCCATGGCACATAAAGCCCTTACCTAGAGGTGAGTGGGAGAATTTCTCTGCTGATTCAACGTATTTCCTCAGTACAGAAGAAGCCATTATCCTGAGAACCAACCGAGATTTCTCTCATTTGCCTTCTAACACCAATCATTGAGTCCTATGGATTCTACTACCTGAATATAAATCAAGTGCACCAGTTCTGCTCATTACTCTGAACCAATGCCATTCAAGTCACTGTTTCTCATTTGGGCCAATGAAACTTATCTCTAGACCTCCTATTGGTCATCCATCTGCCACAGTGCTATCAGAATGCATATAAAGCTCAAATATGATCACCTCACTCAGGTGACTAAAATCACTCAATAGAGTCCAAGTGCTCTGAAGATAAAGTCCATACTCCATACCACATGCAGGTCCTTTCACGTTCTGGTCCTACTCGCAACTCCCTTTTCTCCATCCTCTCTATCCTGTCTTCTTTCCACTTCTCCCTGTCAAATACATATTCTACCACATATTCATTGCTGTAGCAATACTGAGCTATTTTCAAATCAAAGAAGACTATGGGCTTCCAAATCTCTAGACTCTCATACATACTGATTCATAAAATATTTGTCCATCTGAAAAAGTTCCACCAGTTCTTCATGTTTTAGCAGAGAGGTCATTTCCTCTATGAAGATTCTCTGAGTACAGGCCCCAACCATGGCTCTTGCTACATCATGAAGCATTTCCTTATCTGACTGTCCTCCTATGCTATCCTATACAATGTTAGTTATTACATGGTTGGTTGGTCCTTGCCACAATCATCTGTTATTTAGATCAGCAATCCCTAGCCTTTTTGGCACCAGGGACCAGGTTGATGGAAGACAATTTTTCTACAGACTGGTGTGGGGAAGATTTTGGGATGAAACTGTTCCACTTCAGATTATCAGGCATAAGATTCTCATAAGGAGCACACAGCCTAGATCCCTTGTATATGCGGTTTACAGTAGGGTTCATGCTCCTACGAGAATCTAATGCCTTCTAGATACTACAATGAAAAATGACGGTTTGTTTTCTTTTTCACTGTAGTATCTAGATGATAATAAATATTTCATGGATGTGTGAATTAATGAATTGAGTAGATAGGTAGCTTTTCTCAGGCAAATAATGTTTGACATTAGAAATATACCAAATATGACATACACCTTAATATGAATATAATTCTATACTTTGGACAGAAAGATATCCCATACACTTAGATTATTTTAACTAGGTCTCCCTAGCTATTCTTTATTGTCTCCTCCTTCTCAATTCCATCTGTTTGGTACTGAATGTCATTCAATCCCCTACTTTATATTTTGAAACTCTAACCCCCAGCGTGATGGTATTTGGAGATGAGGTCTGGGAAAGTAATTAGGTTTAGACAAGATTGTGAGAATGGGACTCCAAAACAGGATTGGTTTCTTATAATGGGGAGAAAGATGAGAGTTCTCTCTTACTACTTCTCAACTGTGAGGGTATAGCAAGAATGTGTCCATTAGTAAGCCAGAAAGAGGACCCTCACCAAAAACCAAATCAGCTGTCACCTTAATCTTGAACATCCAGCCTCCAGAACTATGAGAAGTAAATATCTACTGTTTAAGCCCTCGGTCTTTGGTATTTTGTTATAACAGCCTGAGCTGACTGAGACACCATCCAATGACCCTGATACCACTCTTTGAGTCTCTGCACATCTCTGAGAATAAAGCCCTCTGAAGCTGGAGGAATGCATATGAATAGATGAGGCTGTTGCTGAATGGATGCTGTTATATTCTTTGAGAGGAGCCATTTGCTCACCCTGAGTCAAGCTGTCAAAGTTTGACAGTTATGGTCAAAGGAGTACCTGGAGCTTAAATAGGTCAGAGAAGGAAGGCATGACCAAATTATTCCCAGATGGCTCAGGCTGTCAATGTTATTTGAAATAATCTATACTGCAGATGCTAGAGATGAGTGTCCGCTTTAGCCCCAGAAAGTTCTATGTTCATCATGACTTCAGCGTCACTTGCTACCTCTTCTTGCCCCACGCATCTCTCTGGGAAGACACTTACCTATCCACCTGGTGCCCCACCTAGACCTTTTCAGGAATCCCATAGGGCAAATCTAGCTTATAAAAGTTTCAACTTCTCAATTAGAGGAAAGGTTGTGAAGAAAAAGTCGAAGCCTCCTGGTGTTTAAATCCTGTGTCTGCACACAGTCTCTCTAGGTAAGGAGGGAATAATTGAACAAGGAAGAATTTCTGGCTTAATTTGACTTTTAATTTAAATAAAGGTGAAAGGACTCTTTGCATTTTGTTATTGATTTGTTTAACATGCATCTACTGTGTGTCTACTCCATCCCAGACTCTGGGATGGAAACTAGTTCCTTCCCTTGAGAATCTCACAAGCCAAGTGGGGATAGAGTAGGCAGGCAAGTGACAGAAAACAAACTATTAAACAGCGTTAATAAGTGACTACAATTATTGGAACTGGTTTATTCATTTAATCAATAAGCATTTTCTCAGTATAAACTAGGTGTTTGGCTATGTTTTGAAAGCTGATATACAAAAATAATAAATGTAACATTTGTGCTCTTAAGGGACTTTCAGCTCTCAGTGGAAAAATGTGCTGAGATAAACAATGAGATTATAAAAAGAAACATATTATGAAGAAATGAATTCTAGGATATCTGTTACTGACAAATACATCTTGTCTCTCGATCCATCTTGTCTCTTGGGCAATAAATTGCCTATACACGTGAAAATGATCTGATTAGTGTCCTCTTTAGCAAACTATATGTTGCTCACACCATCTACGCAAGGAAAAGGAAAACAGAAAAATACAGACTGGATTCCAGGAGTGCTGGATTCTGCTTTCCACTTGTTCTCTAAATACCTGTGTGGTCTCAGAAGGCAAATTGGATAGACAGCACTTTCGTGTCTTTAGGGCTGGTGTTCAGAAGTAGAACATCATTCTTTAGAGGGAACTGATGATGGCAAGCTAAGACCTCAACCTTGACGGGGCTACGTTATGGATACAACATTACCTCCCCAAGTGGTTCCAAAACCCAGCTGCAGAATAATATCACCAGGGAGCTCCTTCAAAATAGTGTTTCTGGACGCATCCCCAGAAAGACTCTATATCTGTGGTGAGATCAGGAATCTGCATTTGAACACATTTCCCAAGGAGATTCTGATATACTGCTTGCTTGGTATCACCAACCTTTAGTTCTTACACTGAACTCTGGCATGTCCTTAAAGAACCTTAACAATCTGGCCCCAGCCTATTTCTACAGAGAAACTGCTTGCCATTACCATGCCACAAACCTGCCCCAGCAATCATAAGCAACGTGCACTCCAGACTAACTTTTGCTTTCCCATGCTTATACACAAGCCATTTCCTCTCTTATCCTTCTAAGCACATCAAACCATGGTTTGTCATTTCAAGACATCACCCAGGTTTCTCTTGCTTGAGAAACGATTCCTGACTCCTTGAACCAGCCTTAACTACATCCTTCTCTGTCCTTCGACAGCACTCAATTTAAATATAGATTGTAAATATAGCTTTCTCCCAACTAGGTCACAAGCGCCATGGCTATTTTTATTTATCTCTGTATTAAAATATCTAATAAGTGTTCTAGAACTATATTAGATATTCACTAAGTAATTAAGTGAAAGAACAGAAACTAGGAAGAAGTGGGCAATTATCAGAACTAGGGCATAACATCACAGCAGGAATTAAGTCACAGAAGGTCTGATTTAGTAGCAATCTTGGGAAAATTGGGGCGTTGGATAGTATTTTCAGACAGGATAGACCCAGTTATGATCTCAGTCTTTTATTAATATATCCATCAAATAAGATTTAATAACATTTGGATGTCATGTTTTAGCTGTCCTAACCCAACTAACTCTTTGCAAACATGATCTATACTGTGAAGGATTGTTCCAGATTCTGGGCATAGTCAAATGGCTTCAGAAAATGAAAAAAAAAAAAAAAAAAAAAAAAAAAAGAAAAGAAAAGGAAAAATGAGAACATGCACTATCCAGGTCATTAAGTGGAAAGTATGTCATCTATATTTGTAAATTTGCCTAAGTTCTTATTGAATATTTTTTTCTCATCTTCTTTCTCAACTAGGTTTGAGATGCAACTATCCCTCCATATAGTATTTCCTAATACAGAGATGAGTGTAAAATTGGCCATAGCTTTTTTATATGAAAATCTTACATTCAGGTAATTCTGGAGTTCAAGGTATCCCTGGATTTGTATATAGCTAATATATATATGTTAGCTTTATGTAGGTATTAAGACTTTTTTCCAGTATACCATGTAAAAAGATAAGAGAAAGTATTTTATTGTATAGAATACACTAATTAATACCCAGAGCCAAACACTGGTCTTCAGTAGAACAATCCAATCCCCAGAATCATAGCAACATTTTTTCATAATATATATTCAAGGTATGTGTATTCATATGGACATAGTTTAAGAAGGACTTCTTAGAAGGCAAGGGTTCTAGGCATGCATTCTAAAACTACCACCAGATTCTCATACAAAATTAAGCTCTCTGATTAAATAATGATGGGCTTTTATATCAGTAACATTGGCTCAGTCTCTTATCATCAATCTAGGTATCCAGTTGTTTCAGAATAGTTGCATCATCCACTTATAATTCTCTCTCTTTTCCACTAGTATAAAGTATTATATCTATAAGACTATGTGGGTAGATAAAGATACATTTTATTTCATAAGGTAGTGATGATCAATTTATGACCCAAGTTTTGTGTCAAGAAGTTGAAAAGTAGGTTTAGGGGAATACCGGCAATTGACCAGCAATGTCTGTTCTGTGTGCAAAAGATGAGGAATATTGGCTCAGATTCTAGATATTTGTGATCCTATCCACAATCAAAGCCACAACACATTCACATTATAGATATTTACTCTACAGCATAAGACTTTGTTGTTACTGGGTATCATCAGATTCAGTTTGGGAAACTGAGTCACAGATTGGTAAAATCACATTCAGTCTTTGGCTGCTTTTTAACTCAAAAGGCCTTTTAAAAAAATCATTGAGTCAATCAAGCAAAATATCTCATTTGATGTGGGCATAAGTGAGAAATGCAATTTTATGATATCTTAAAAATCAGCATATAAATAAAGTTTTCATATTTCCAAAGGCATCATGAAGATAATGGAAACTTGAGTTCCAAATGAAAAAAAAAAATGAGGCAAAAGAGAATTTGTTTAGTACAATAAAAGTATAAAATAAAAGGTTTGGTGATTTTAACCATACTAGCATCTACTAAAAGAGATTAAATAAGCACAGGTGATAGATTTTGCAAGCCTAGGTTTATTATTATGTTGTTGTTTTCTAGTAATTTTAAAAGACCATTAGCACTAAACAGTAGTGATCCTATGCTCTAGCAATTTAAAGTACAATTAGAATTAATGTGAGTAATAAATTAATTAGTTCTGGAGTGAAAACACCGAAGGGCGCAGTTGCTCACACCTGCAATCCCAGCACATTTGGAGGCTGAGGCAGGCGGATCACCTGAGGTCAGGAGGTTGGGACCATCCTGGCCAACATGACAAAACACCATCTCTACTAAAAATCCAGAAATTAGCCACGCATGGTGGTGCATGCCTGAAGTTCCAGCCATTCAGGAGGCTGAGGCAGGAGAATCACTTGAACCCTGGAGGCAGAGGTTACAGTGAGCTGAGATCACACCACTGCACTCCAGAAAAAAAAAAAAAAAAAAAAAAACAGTAAGCGTACATTGATAAGATTATTTTAAAATATGTCAAAGTAGCATAGGCTTATTCACTCATTTATTTGTTATATAATATACCTAAGCATGCAAACTTTCAACATTTTGATATGAAACATTTAAATGCACTTTTTATTTTAGCCGTAGCCCTGTAAATATATATTAAGATTTCACTCATTTGCTAGTTTTTAGTTAGTACAATAAAAATTAGATTGTGAAATGTTCTATGATTACTTAGCAGATGGATGAGATGAGTCTTGACCGCCAGACTTCTTGATTCTGAAGCCTAGATATTATAATTGTTTTCGCATTGTTCTTCGGAATATTTTATCCATATACCTTTCTTGGTGAGATTTTCTTAGCATAACACCCTTGAAAATCCATCATGAATTATTTTGGGATGAACAAGTCTTTCAGATGTAATTTAATTGTGCTGTTTGTTTTCAATGATTGAAACAGTTGAATTCAAGAGAGAGAACGCTTTTTATTAAATGTCTCTTGTTAATGTGTAATAAGTTAGAGCCAGTAGAGTTATGCAATTTGAATCAAACCATTTTTCCATGATTTTATCTTATAAATAATGTATTCTCTAAAATAATTTCCTGTCAGGCCCCCCTAGCTCGCATTCCTCTCAGCTTTGTTCTCCAGACACGGGGCCTGCCGACTCCCCTTTCACAATTAGCACCATTCCTATATCTTGAACCAATCTTGTCCTTTGTGAGGGAATTAAAACAGCCCTAGTTGAGTATTTCTGGTAACACAGTATAAAGTCATCCTTTCAGAGGTGAAATGTTTTATGTAGTAGAACCCAATAAACGTAGGTTTCAATACCAACTTGCCACTTAAAAACTGTATCCTTGGACAAGGAATTTTTATTGCATCAAATCTGTTTTCCTCTATGATAATCCTTATATAAACTTAAGAAGACATCACACAGCAAATGCTGAATAATGTTAGTTGCCTTCCCTAAATATTTGTACCGCAATTATCAAATAAAATCATCATAATGCTTTTTTTGTCCCATGGTTGCTTCTTAGATGATGATTGACTTAATATTCCCCAGTGACACTAAGTTTTGAAACTAAAAAAACCTCAATAGGATTCTGGAGCAGAAGTCTCCCAATAGGCATGGAGCCTATGCCGCATGACCTGCAGATGTACCTCCCAGGTGTGCTCTGCCCAGGGCTCTGCTGATTGGATGCCTCTGTGTCCTTAGACCATGTACAGGGCCTGATGCAGGAAAGAGCTGAGAGCCCTCCTTTAATGGAAAGCCCATGTTGTGGGAGCATAATGAGCAAGAGACGGAGGGATGGGCATGACAGCTTATGTGTGTAATCTCAGTAGTTTGGGGAAGCTGAGACAGGTGGATCTCTTGAGGTGAGGAGTTTGAGACCAGCTGGCCAACATGGTGAAACCTCATCTCTACTAAAAGTACAAAAACAAATTATCCAGATGTGGTGGTGGGTGCCTGTAATCCCAGCTACTTAGGAGGCTGAGGGACGAGAATCAGTTGAACCCAGGAGATGGAGGTTGCAGTGAGCCAATATGGCACCCCTGCACTCCAGCCTGAGTTACAGAGCGAGACTATGTCTCAAAAATGAAAGAAAGAGAGGAAGAGAGGAAGAAAGGAGAGAAAGGAAAGAAAGGGAAGAAGGGAAGAAAGAAGGAAAGGAAGAAAAGGAAAGAAAGGAAGAAAAAGAAGGAAAGGAAGGAAGAAAGGAAGAAAGAAAGAGAAAAACTGCCTGAAATGGGGTTAGACAAGTTTGCAGGTGCCAGGCTGTATTCATGGAAAGAAAATCAGATTTCATTCTGAGAGCAGTAAGACATTGTGGCAGAGTTTTAAGGGAGAAATGAAATTTGATGAAATTCTTTCTCTGGCCTTGTGCTTATGGGATTTGGATCAATTCATGCAAATGATTCAAGCCCCAGTCTTTCCATCAGTACCTCAGCAACTCAACCAACAGGATGATTGTGAAAATCACATCAGGTAATACACACGAATAGCCTTACCAACGTGTAAATTCATATAAGTACAAATCTTAGTAATGATAGCTACTAGAAGCCTGCTCTGGCAAAAATGTTATCAACCTGAAAGATTAATATGGGCTCCTTGATTATTTGTTTACTTTATTTTATTCAGTTGACTTTCTGTTATATAAGATGAAGTACTCTTTATCCTGGCTGGAAGTGTGGCAGAAGGCAACCCTACACAGAACATACAAATGGTTAGTGCTAGCACTGAACATAGGACCACTGGGGGAGAGAGGGCTTATACTTTGTAACATAATAAATGGGCTGTTTTTTCTGAAACTGCTAGAAGAATAGGAATTCCCTCTTTGCTGCTGTTGCTTGGAAACAAGACAAAGGAGAGCTTGTGGTTTTCTCTTATTTGTTTATTCATTTATGTTTGCCTTTGTTTATTCTACAAACTTTATTGAGCATCTAGTTGATATCTTAGACCTTCTTATTTCACATCTGTGGAAGAGGAACTAATAGCAATAATATTTATATGCACATTTAAATATATTTGAGGCATTGTACTAATAATTTGCATGCATTATCTTGTTTGAATTTTCCAGTGCTGATGTAAATAGGTATTATAACTAGGCACATTTCCTATGTGAGGGATTTGAAGGTCTTTGGCCTGTCCAGGTCACTCGGCTAGTAAGCATCAGGGGTGGACTTGAATTTGACTCTATTTGACTTGAAAGCCAAATCTCTGAAACCACTATATCACACTGCCACCGACCATAGTACAGGACATAAAGGTGATAGCACACGTCACATGCTCTAGTTGTTTGGTATCTAGCCCCTCCAGCTTGTTAGAGGATGTCTTCTTCAACCTGGCATTTCCTGATTTCGACAGCCAGGTAAACAAACCAACCAACAAAAACAGTTTAGCTTTCCTGCCAGTTTTCCCATGGTGCAAAAATATTTAATAGGCAAATTATAAAATAGACAAGTTAACTCACAATTCCATGGTATCCCATTAGCTTAGCTTGTAATCCCGAGTAGTTTTTAGTATGGTGGGGGCCAGCAGACTCTGGGGCCAGTCAGCCTTTGTTCGAACCATGGCTCTGTATCTTACTAGCTGTATGTCCTTTTTTATGTACGTTCCGTGAATTTGGGGATAATACTATATATTTCATAGAGTTGTTATGAGGATTAGTTGTGTTTATAATTCAAAGTTCTTGGGATAGTGATTGACACATAGCTAGTGCTCAATAAATGTTAATTATTAACATAGCTATTATTTATGTGATACCATTGCTCTTGCAGTGGGTTCTCACCTCAAGTTTGAAAGCAGTAAGTAATTTCTTCTAGATGTTATATTCACCTACATTTAATCCCCCACATCATAAACTTGAAATCTCACCTGCTGAATGACTATTCTTCTATAGCCCAAATTTACGTGTTCTTCAGCCATGTGATAAATTGTTGTTGAATAAACATTGACTCTGGCACTGTGGTCACTGTGTGGTTTCAGCAGGAGGGTTCACTGAGAAGGCGGCCTGTGCTCATGGAGATGGCGTCTCAGAGACGATGGTAGAGGCAGATAATCACAGCACCCACCTGCTGGCTTTAGAAATCACAAGTCTGGAAGAACAGCTTCAAGGATGTGGAGAAGTGATGCTGATGGCTGATAAAGTCCTCTGATGGCTAAAGGGCCTGGTTTCCACCTGCCATCATAGGTGTGGTTTCTTCAGGCTTTCTGATTTTCTACTATCTAGATCCATCTGTTGTGTCCGGTGTTTCCTGTTTTGTTATGTTTTTGAACTTGGCTGACTACCTTGTTCCCGTTCTGGCACCTAGAAGGTTGGGCTCCAATAAATGGACCACCGAGCAACAGCAAAGATTCCATGAAATTTGTAGCAATCTAGTAAAAACTCAACCCAGAGCTGTGGGTTGGTGGAAATGCCTCTTCACACTAGAGGAAGGAAAACCTAAGATGTCCTTCACGACCATGATCGTTTCCCTTGCTGTGGTTGCTGGAGTGGGACAGCAAGCCCACAACCTGCTTCTAACCTATCTGATGATGACTTCCTTACTATTGCTTTCTGGACTAAACCAACATGGAGTCCTTTCGAAGTACATTGGAATGGCCAAAAGGGAGATGAACAAAATTCTCAAACAAAAAGAAAAAAATGAATAATTCATTTGCTTTATTGTGTGATTAATGGAACACCCATTGCCCCTAGAAACGGTTTCTGCTGTACTGTCTGGATACTACAACATTACAGGAGTAGTTCTTTGCTCTCCCTCACTCTGCCCTTAGTTAATAGAAACTCAGACTCACCAAGCAAGGCTTTGTGCATAGACTCTTCATGTCACATAGAGTTGAGTGCGTTCTTAGCAGTTGGCCTCATGGACAACTCATTAGTGTGTAGGCCTTGTTTTGATTTTTCTTAGCCAGAGTTAATTGAATTCTTGCTTTTAGACAACTTTCTTTTTATAGTACAGTTCAAGTGACTCTGGTTAATAGTTCAAGTTCATCTTTGCTTTAGCTAGATACAAGGTAGTGGTCTGCAGCTACAGGAAGCTGGTTCTACTCTCTGCTTTTACAGTCTGCTTAAAAAACTATCGGACTTCATGAATATAGAGACGAAGTTTACCACTTCTGATGAAGTGACCAAGGAAGATTCATTCCTCATTCTGCTTCTTTCCCGTGGGAGAAAAATCTCCATGGAACAAAATGAAACTGATTCCATGCACTAGCATGTGTAGGTTTCTCCCTTGTGTGAAGTTTAGCAATTTGTAGGAAACTTTGATGTTTTTGTCCAAAAAAAAAAAGGAGTGTCTGACAGGCTTAAGCTTTTGTCCCCTTGCACTTAGACTTGAAGTTAGTAAATCCTTAAAGTCTTTTTAATGGCAGACTTCCAAAAGATTGCATTTAGGATTTCTAGCATACTTTTAATTTCAGGGTTTCAGCTGACTTTAGCTATAGTATACAGTACGTTAAGACGCCTGTCTATGACCTTTACTCTAAGACTAGCAGTAAAGGACAGCAGTCTTCCATGTTTAGTCAAGATTCATTTCAGTAGAAGATAATCTTATCTGACTAATATTCAAGACCAGAATAAGCCTTTTAAAGTAAACCTCAAATTCTCCTTTTATGGTAATACTGGCCATTTTAGTTCCCTAGATTTGACATGGGAGATAGTGACTACCCTGTTGTCTGACTTTTTTCCTAGAGATTTCTCCCTGAAAAATACAAGAGCTATTGGTGAGAGCAGACTTGAGGTGATGATAGTTGGCCTCTGGCCTACAAAGATTTTGTAACTCCTTGGAAAGCTTTTTATAATCATTCAATTCTCGGTAGCTAGAAATTTAGAGTAGTTGAAATCTGTAAGAATGAATGTCTGAGGGCCAAAAATGTGAATGACTTGGGAACAATTCTTAAACGGATTAACAAGCTCTAATTTAGTTTTGTGAATTTATTGCACTGATGTTATACCTTGTGGTATATCTGCCCCTATAAAGTAAGTGCTGTTTTCTCCTCTTTAATACTCCTGTAGACAGTGGTGCCCATTGTAGCATATGTTTAATTTTTTAGAAAATATTTTATAAGAAAACTACGTTAATTTTACCGTTCTTATGTTGTAAATAAGCCTGTCTTCCTATCTGGATTATTTTGTGTATACATGTCCTACTGATTGACTACTTTTACAGTTTTAATCCTCTATTATTCCTTCTATTTTGTTTTGTGTAAAAGGGGAAAAAAAATTTAAAAAGCTAGAATCTTAAAAATAAATAACATTGACTCAACATACCAGAGTGCACAACAGGTGCTAGAATATAAAAGAAGATGAATCTCCACCTTCAAGAGGTGCAGGTTCGATGAACGCTGGGTGACCATTTAGTTATTTGTAAAGCCTCTGTGAAGGGTATTCTGACACTGAGTGGCTGTCGCAGTAGTTGACCTTTGGACTTTATGTGGGAGAGTCCCCTTTCTGTTTTTTCCTCCCTTTCTTCTATCTCAGGCTATCTGGCTGGCTGGGTCAGGCACACAATAAATGAAAGCTTTTATTAGTACCTTAGAGAGGCGGCTTAGGAATACGGAGAGAGGTCAAATGTTGCTAGAGATTGGAGTTCAGATCCTAACTTTATCATTTAGGAGTTGTGACCTTGGATCATTTACTTCACTTCTTTGAGCCTCTATCTTTATAAAGGGAAGACTATCTAACGAGGATATTGTGACACATGAAGCACCTAGCACAGTTCTGGCACAAAGCAGGGCCCAGCTGAGGTAGGAAAGGGGCAGTAGCAGTCATCCTGAGCCATAAGGCCGCTAGGAGGAGTGGCCTTAGCTGCAGCAGCAGATGTGGCAGCCACTTTCTTCGCTTTGTTTGCTCAGATGCTGCCTTTATAATGGTAATGGAGTATTTTCAAATTCAAAGTCCATTCTAGAGATAAAGAAAAATGATAGTGGGTTTCCCTGTAATTAATGGCATCTTTTAGCATTTCAGTCTGATTATAAATAGGATATAAGATGCCTTCTGTGGTGAATAACGTGTCTTTCTAGTTTTCTAGATTTATGAATTTAGCCCATATGAAATTAATTATTGTGGGTGTATTACATGGATGTGAAACATCTGGAATAATAGGATTTTATTGTTAATAGACCTCTCAGGAGCTCATGACAAACATTCTTATAATAGCAACATATGCTGCTAGTTTAATGAGAACCATCACTGACAATTAATGGTTCTTGTGCTTTCAGTAATTTGCACATTTTCAAATTTTATATTCTTTATTTTCATCTTTATGGTTTAGGTTTGTGACTTGTTTGAAATTAAAGCCAGAACTCTGTTCAGGGGAGAAAAAAATATTTATTGAGTGTATACTATGTGCCAAGCATTGTGTTATATATTTTATATGTGTGAATATACATGAACATGAAGTTACTTGGGAGCCTGAAAACAATCAGGCACCCCTCTATTTACAAACAGGAAGTCTGAGGCACAGTGAGATCAATAGCTCATCAATGTGGATGCTCAGGCTAGAATTAAAGGTTGAATTTCTCTGTTCTTTCATTCATTAGAACAGAAACTAGAATATTGTAGAAAATATTCCCTTTTCTATAAATCATATTTCTGCTTTCAATAGTCCTCTCAACTTTATACGTAATAACCTTCCAGTTATTCCTGGGACATATTGGGCTTAAACTGATGTGGGCAAGGAGCTGATAAAGAAAACTGTGAATTTAAACTTCTGATGTATTTCAGAACTAGTCTGTGCTTGGTGCCAGGTCAATAGCTGTGAAAGTATCCAAAAGGAGAATATTCTGTTTTTCCTTGTTCTTTTGATGCTGAGAAAAGGAATTTTTATTGAGTACTGACTATGCACAGTCTGCAGGTCAGCCATTGGATAGCCTGGTTCTCTGAAGAGGAAGGTTCAGCCTGGACTCCAAAGCTCCTCGGCTGCTCCTCCCTCACATGTTTGGTTCAGACTCTCTCAAATTAAACATTATTGATATATTTTAGGAAAATAACAGAAAGTGTACATGATGTGGCCACCAAACCAGAAAATGTGATTAGGGGAAGGAGAATGAATGGTAGGCACCCTGTTGCTGGAGAAGGCAAAATTAGTTCCCTTCATGCTTCATTAATCTGCATTTAGTCACTGTTGCCTTTGTATAAAGATAAAGGCAAAATTCTTACCTCAGTATTTTATCTTACGTCTTCAGAGCACTCATATTATTTGAAACAGTCCTGTTCAACTATTTAAAATCTTGAGTAATACTTCTTCCCCTCATAAGAATGCAAGATCCATGACAGCAGGTACCTTTCCTGTCTTTACAAAATGAGTGATTGTATATCTAACCTTATTTTCAAACAAGGTAAATTCTACCTTACATCACATGTTCATTCACTGAATCATTTAAACAATGTATGTTGCCTGCTGAAGTAGGTATATTCACATAATACATGCACATAGGTATGCACAAATAATAGGCAAATTTGCATAACAACTAAGGTAGTAAGCTTCAAATAGTGGTTGGACCTCTTCCTTGTTCCATGAACTGGGAAAGCTCTACAACTTATCTGAGCCTCTCTCATCCCATCTATAAAATGGTAATCTGTGCTGGCTTCAGCCTGCCCCAGCAACAGCATGTACTCTGTTGCTTCTGCCCTGACTTATGCCTGGACCACTGAGAATCTGGCCTGGTAGCAAGTAGGTGGTAACAAGTAGGTGGTTTTCTCCTACTGAAATCCAGCATCTAGACACAGTCTGCAGATCACACACCAGATGTTCCCTTTGCATGTTTACAAGCAAAACTGGACATTTTCAGGAGCCCCAGGACATGGCAGTGATCTGTCCACTGTCAGGTGTGACTGTGGGGCTAGACTGGCTGCTGTCTGGGCCCCTGGTTCTCCCTCCAGTCCCCATAGAGAGAGGACCCTGCTCTGCTGTGGACCTGGTACGATAGTAAACCTGCTAACCCCTTTCCTGGAGTCCAGGCCTTGCACTTGGCTTTCCAGGTATTACTTCGGTATCTCCAAGTTCTATAGGTTGGCCAAACTCCAGATACTCTCAGTGGCCATCACCTAACTCCTTACATCTGGTGCCTTACATGCTGACATTTCAAGCCACGCTTAAGTTTTTCTACAGCTCTTCTGAATCTCCCAAGTTGAATCGCTGATAGATTCAGGAGAGTTGTGAAAGAAACTTAGGCTTGATCCTCCTTTATCATACCTAGTCTGGTGAATTTCGCTTAGTTACCACACCATACTCACTACTGTTTAAGTACTATGTAGAGGTGAAAGATTGTTATAAACTGTGTAGTCTTGTTTGAGTTTATGTGTATTTAGAACAGATCTAACAGGAGTCATTGAACACCCTTGCAAAATAAAGTCCCTTTGAGATGTGGAAAGTGTAATTTGCAAGATCTATTGCAAACAATCTCCACAAATCTTTAAATACAAGGTGCATTCACACCTCAAGTGGGTAGTTTATGCTTTTAAGGTAAGCTAAATGCAATAAACTGTAGACACACCCTTTCACTAATAATAGAAATTGTCTCATGCTGAACTTTAGCTCAAGATATTCTGACACGGGCTGGAACCACATTATAAAGCTGCTCTGGATTCTGTATTATAAAGCCCAGGGTGACTTTAAGGGTTGCAGTGGTAAAGAAGCCTGATAAAATATAAAGTTTTCTAAATATGTTTTCACCATTTTTTGCTGACCACTGTACAAAAAGAAGGGAATAAGTGTATTGAAATGAATAAAGCCAGATTATATTCATCTTGTTATTTCTTTAGTGAATAAAACATTGATATATCCCTACAGCCCAGCACCATACCTGGTACCAGGCAAGTAAGTGCTCAGTAAATGTTGGTTGAATGAAAGAATGTCAGCCACTGACCTTTTTTCCTTCATGGGTGATGGCAGCTGAGAAACACCGAGGTCAGAGATAATGAGACTTCACAACCTCATGGCTACAGTGAGAATTATGGAAGTGCTTTAGAAGTGAGTTATTTGAAGCTCAGTGGGAAAAGATTCTTCATCTTCCCAGGTCTCTGCTGTCACTTTACAAAAAGAAATAAAGACTTATTTTGATAGCAAGGGACATTCAGGGATAAGGACGGCGAATAGGGTCCGAGTGTGGAGCCCTGACGGGGCAGTTGATGAAGCAGTGTGAATAGCACAAGAGTCAATCTTTAGAATTCTCCACAGAGGCTTAGAAAGATGCGTAAAGCACTTGGGATTTGATTTTACTTTTCAGGTTTTCTATTCTGCTCTTGTACTTACTGCCACTGAGTGGAAAAGAAGGCAGACCTGTTACAATGTTCGAGTTGTATAGTTGGTGTGTTTTTTAAAGAAGAGGAAGAAAGTCGTGGGAGGCTTGTGAGAAGGATGCCTTTTTCTGATAAGAATGCCTCACAACATTCTGAGATGGTATGCAGAACCTATTCGTCTTCCTTGGGGAACTGTAATGTATGATGAATTTGAAGATTTTCTTATAGTATCTGAGCAAGAGAAGAAATCTACTACTTCTGCAATCTGTGAAAATTTTTCATTCACTTGCTTTCTTACTGCTTTGTTATAGGTTAACTATTAAAAATTATAAATGATAATGGTTGTCCTTTAAAAGAAATGGAAAAGAGATAATATTTATTATATTTCTACTATCTGTTCAAAACTATACTAAACATGTTATAGTCCCATCACATTTAATATTCATAACCACCCTGTGAATCTGATATATAATTATCCCTATTTATAAATGCTGAAATTGAGACACAGGAAGTAGAAGATGCTTATCTTCTGACTCTGTCTATTCCTTATCAGCCATCATAATCTCTCCTGAAAGTGTTCTGTATCTTTACCTGATATAGGTAAGTCATCCCTCCTCTGTGCCATCTCTGTACTCTGTACTTTGCACGCGCTTACAATGTTATAGCTTGGTATTTAAATTAATTTCTTTTCAAGTTTTGTTCTCCTTTACTAGAGTATAAATCTCTCGATAGTCGGGGTTTTGTTTTTATCTCTGTATTTTTTGCATGGATCACAGAAATGTTTGGTTTTTGGAGTAAATGCCGCAGAGCCAGTTAGGCATGGAGTCAGAATTTAAATGTAACCTCCTTTTGATTCTGAAAGCTCATGCATTTTTCATTATACTATGATGCCAAAACTTGAAGACAGACAGAAAGATTAACACAATTATATTATTAAATAATGCACATAAGTAATACAATTATATCCAATTTACATACCTAATATAAATATATTAGGATTAAGAAATAGGTAGGCAACTCATAGGTAAGGCAAATACAGAAAGTTTGCAGCCTAGAGAGAGTTTAAAGCTCAAATAGTAAGTCTAAGAATATTGCATTTGATTCACCACTTTATTATTTTTATTATACAGCTACTACCTGGTAGTCCTGTGGGAGGTGGAAAGGTGAAAGCAGAGGGGATCCTGTCCTTAAGAAGTTTTCAGGAAACTAATATGGTGCAGGCAAATGTGTGCATACCGTCGTTGATTTTGTTTTGAGTTATTTCTGCCTCTGAGCTATGTCTTCCTCATGTTTAAATTGGTTCTGTTAATACCCCTGAGGATCACCGTGAAAACTAAAACAGATAACATATGCTATTGAACCTGGCGCCCAATATAGATGAAGATAAATCAGTGTTACTTCTCAGTCCATATGAATATGGATATGGATATAGACTTAAATCAGAGGTTTTCAACAGGGCTGGGTGGGGAGAAACTGTTCTCCAGGTGACATCTGGCTGTTTCTGGAGTCATTTTTGGTTATCACAACTGGGGTTTACCACTGGCATCTAGTGACAGGGACACTGCTAAATATTCCTCAACACATAGAACAATCCCTCAAAACAATAAATTAAAGAGTTCTCTGGCCCCAAATGTGACAGGCTCTGAGTATAGATAGAGACATAGAGGCAGATAGAGAAGTGCTAAGTATGACAAGTATCAGGTCTACTGCTGTGAGAGCGCAGATTTGGAAGTGGGATGATACCCTGGCTCTGAGTCTGAGATTTTTATGAAAGAGGTGGAATTTATGTAGGCTTTGGGATTAAGTCAGGTAGAAATAAAGCAATGGGCACTCCAGGAGGAGCTTGATAAATGGGGAAAAAATCATTTAGAGATCAGAGTCAACAAAATAATTTTCCCATCAGATGATAAAATCTGGAAGACTAAGTGGAGGATTTAGCAGGACCATAAAATAAGAATGTTGGTGTTGGAGGTGAGATGTGTGTATGAACAGGAAATGAAGAACAAGATGTTAAAGGAAGGGCAATGACAAAAACAGGAAAACACAAATAACATATTATATTCCTTAATTCATCAAAATAGAGAGATTAAAAATATCAAGTGTTTTATACACACCAGAGAACTAGAAACATCATAAATAAAGCATCATTCCTAAAGTCGTAATCTATTTTAGTGTTCCCAAAGTATTTTCCTGATGAAGTTATGTATTAAAACAAAATTAAATCAAATGTTTTGTTTAAGAAGTAGAAGATTAAGCAAACTTAAACAGTTATTTTCTTAAAGAACACTACAGAGACTAGAATGGGCTTGTGAGCTATGGTATATAACAATTCTATATTTATGTCTGTTATCCTATTCCATATTTTGTGCATATACCAGAATGCCTGAAAGACTGTAATTAATTTTTTAAAAAAGGAGTTTCTTTCTTACCATTTTGGAGGCTGAGAAGCCCAAGCTCGAGGGGTCACATCTGGTGAGGGCCTTCTTGCCAGTGAGGACACTTGCCAGCATCGTGAGGTGGCATGGGGTATCTCATAGTGAGGGGACAGCATGCTAGCTCAGATCTTGTTTCTTCTAATAAAACCACCAGTTCTGGCCTGGTGCAGTGATTCATCCCTGTAATCCCAGCATTTTGGGAGGCCGACGTGGGCGGATCGCTTGAGGTCAAGCGTTCGAGACCAGCCTGGCCGATATGGTGAAACCCTGGCTCTACTAAAAATATAAAAATTAGCTGTGCAAGGTGGCACATGCCTGTAATCCCAGCTACTCGTGAGGCTGAGGCAGGAGAATCTCTTGAACCTGGAGGCGGAGTTCACAGTGAGCCGAGATGGCACCATTGCACCCTATCCTGGTGGACAAAAGTGAGGCTTCGTCTCAAAACAACAACAACAACAACAAAAACCAGTCCTGCTTCCATGATAATCTATCAGTCTATTAATCTATGAACAGATCAATCTATTCATGAAGACAGAGCCCTCATGACTCAATCACCTCTTAAAGGCCCTACCTCTCAATACTGCCACACTGGGGGCTGAATTTCACCCTGCATTTTAGAGAGGACAGATATTAAAACCACAGCATCTGTGAAGTACTTTTGTTTTTGAAGGAGCATCTTCCAGAGCCAATATTTAGTCAGGCTAAATTTAGGAAACACTATTCCAGCACTAGGTCTCCCGCCAGTAAGGAAACACTTGATGTTTTCATGATGGCATTGGAATTTGCAGAAATTGGCAAAGAAACCACTTCTGGTGTTTTCAATACTTGAAATTTCTAGAAGAAAGGCTTTATTTTGTTTTGTTTTGTTTTGTTTAATAAGCAAGGAGGTTAAGACAATTTATGGTTAGCCTCTGGCATGTGTTTGGTACTAAATAAAGATTTTTGAATGTAGTTAAATGAGTGAGACTCTAGGAGTGTGGTAACAAAAAAGAAGGAGATTAAAAAAGCTTATGAAAAGAAAACGTGCAAAGCTTGGCAATAGAATGTATACATTGAATACAAAACAAGTAGGAAATTAAGGATGAATAAGAATTCATTGTTGATATTAGAGAAAATTATGGTTTAACTCAGGAGATCACAGAAAAGAACATAGTCGGGAAATCATATTAGAATAAAAGCATCAGACTGAGAAGGTGGATTTTGATGTTTAAAGTAGGTCACTAATTGACTGTGTAAACCTGGCCAAGGCCCTTAATCTCTCAGATCCTTACCTGATTATTTATAAAACATAGATAACTATGCTCCCAATGAGGATTAAATAGCCTTAATAAATATAAATATATATGTAAATGTACTATACATATATACATTATCACACAAATATAATACATATAGGTATATATAGATATGCACATATATGTAAAAGGAATTATTATTGTAGCTTATATTCTAGACTCATATGCACTTTCATAAGGATTTCAATGATATACACTCTATTAATTACTAGTTTTTGGTTTTTTTTTGACTGGGTACGGTGGCTCATGCCTGTAATCCCAGAACTTTGGGTGACTGAGGCAAGCAGATCATGAGGTTAGGAGTTCAAGACCAGTCTGCCCAACATGGTGAAACCTCATCTCTACTGAAAATACAAAAAATTAGCTGGTCATGGTTGTGGGCGCCTGTAATCTCAGCTACTTGGGAGGATGAGGGACGAGAATCCCTTGAAACCCAAAGACAGAGGTTTCAGTGAGCTGAGATCACAGCACTGCACTCCAGCCTGGGCAACAAGAGCAAAACTCCATCTTAAAAAAAAAATGGCCTTAATAAATATAAATACATATATGTCAATGTACATATACATATATACATGGATTACATAAACATAATGCATACATATGGGTATATATAGATATGCACATATATGTAAAAATAATTATTGTTATTGTAGCTCATATTCTAGATCCATAACCACTTTCATGAAGAATGTCAATGATTTACACTGTTACATAGTTTTTAAAAAAATTTATGGCTACTGTAAAATGATTTTCCTAACCATCTTTTGTTGATATCAGAAATTCAACTTTTCTTGATATTCAAGTGGAACTAGGTTCATATGATTTTAATATTCATAATTCATAATTATCAATTAATATAGTTTACTAAGCAGCAATTTGGTTTATAGTATCTGGGATACCAGATGCTGAGAGAATAAAAATTAATCCCAGTCCTCTAAGAGATTATTATCTAAGGTGCAGGAATTGATGCCCAAGTAAGTGGTGACAAGGGATAGCCCCAGTTGAGTATATTCCTTAAGGAAGTGGCATTGTTTTCTCCCTGACAATATTCTAAGAAGTTAATTCCACATCTCCTCAGTAGTGAAAAAACAGCCAATCTGACAGGGAGGCCATACTTTACTTCATTAGAGGATTCCAATGACCTCATGAAGTAGGAAAAACCCACATACTCAGACACACACACACACACACACACACACACACACACACACACACACACACAGCAAAAGTGGCATTTCCATCACAAACTGTTCAGGTTCTCCAGTGACCTCTCCACAATTTGTGTGGAAATAAAGCTGCTCCAACTGGAATTCACAAAACCCCAGGTTTCATGGACAATTTAAGGTGTGAATATAGGGGAGGGGTGGTCCTCTGGGTAGATAGATGGTAGCTTGAGTAACTAATTTCATTAATCAGAATAAATATTGGCTTAACGTATTTGTATTCGAAGTATTGATATTATCACACCGGTAATGCACAGATGAGGACACAGGGTCAGTGTACAAAATAATAATAGCTACCATCTTCTGAGTCTCTACGAGGTGGCTAGAAGACTTCTCAGCACTATAGGTTAGAGTTTTCTCAACCCTCAGAACAGACACTGTATGCAGGTATTTTTAACTCCCTTAATGCAGATGAAAGTCAGGCTCAGGGGAGATATATGCCTGAGGACACATAGCCAGCAAGAGACACATTGTGGATTTTAAACTGTTTTCTAGTTTTTAGTCCCACGTACCGCATACCTCATTGCATGGCTTCCTCCTGCTTTCCATTTCTGGATTCCTGTGATAGAGGAGGCTTCTAGCCTAGGTTTGGCAGCAAAGGTGTTGTAGCTAGAATGACCTCTTTTAACACTGTAAGTTATTAGGTAGAGAGAATAAGAAAGAGAGAAGAGTAATGGACAAAAGTGACCACAGTATGTTCAATGTCATTATTTTTTAAAGAATCAAATTATGATTTGGGGCATCACTAACAGAGAACACCATGCAATTTGAGGAACAAGGAGAGAGAAAGAAAGATTAGCCTATGAAAGGGAAGAGTCACAAAAGCTGTTACATACCTGCATGGTTTTCACTTGGAAAAGGATATGGAAGGCAAAGTAGACTCAAACTCACTAAGGACCCAGTCTGTCTGTATAAGGCAAGTTCTTGAGTGAGTATTTTAAATTAATTTATAGATGAGAAACTAAAACCATGAGATTTCAAGAGGCTTGACTAAGGTCATTCATGCAACAGGGATTCAAATGAAAGTTCAGCTTGCAAGCCTTCTTTTTTTTTTTTTTTTCTAAACCATTCAAAAATGAAATGGATGATCTTTGACATACTCAGCTCTACGGTTTTGGAAGCGTTAAAGTTGAAGCTGAGGGACTATATGATAGTGATGACATAGAAGCAATTCTTGCACTCCCTGGAATTTTAGAATGATGATCTTCATGGTCTCTTCTAATGCAATGCAACAATTCTAGGAGCCAATGAATAATTTGGAAAGGTGGTACATACTAAGCAGTTTCCAGAGAGAATGTCATTGCATTGCCATTCCTGATATAAGCTATAGATGCAGTGAGAATAAAGGGTTTGAATGAACACCTTTACTGAAAGTTGAGTCAATGGAATCCTTCAGAGCTGTAATTATTCATTATATGCTAGTTTTGTACTTTGTGCGTTGTTAGGAGAACAGACAAATGAAAGTTCTGTCCCTCAAATAACAGATTGCTCAGGAATTTCTTCTATCTACTGGTCCTAACACTGAAGTAGCAAAACTATAAATAGGACTAATCTAAGTCAGACATAGGGGAAAGTATAGGTGGGGTGTACAACTATATTACATAGAGTAATACCAGGTTTGTGAGGAAACGAATCAGGAGCCAAATCAAAATAAGAAATGTCAGATAGCCCAGAATCCAAGAGATAATCAGAAGTCAGAATGGATCTGGATTAATGAGTTCAGTTCAATTCAACAAATATGCATTGAATTATAATCTAGTGGGAAAAATATACAGATTAAAAATAATTAAAATATATTGCAATAAAAATGGAACCATAATGTATGTGGTCTGATACTGCTTTCTCTTTTATTCAACATTATTATTTCTAGCATTCATTGATGGTGTTGTGTGTAGTTGAAATTCATTTTCAGTACTGAAAAATTACACATTGTGTGATCATATTATAATTTCAAACCTCAATATTTTGCAAAGTAAATAATATAGTGCTAAAAGAAAGCACATATACTTTATATGAAAACAAAATGAAAAGAGTCATAAGTACCTATTTCAGGATAGTGACAATTCTAGGATAAAATGAAAAATTTGTCCAGGAAAGAGGCATATAGGTAGAAACTGGAATATTCTAGTTCTCATAAGTGGTGGTGGGTTTATAGTTATTTATTTTAATGCTTCTATATACTGTATAGACATATAAGTATATGTGTGAATTATATATAAATGTATCTACATATAAATGTTACATATTATATATATATATATATATATATATCTCATACATACTACATAATAAAACATCCAAAAAATTTTTTAAGTTTCAATGTGTAGTGAACCATAAAGACATATACTCATAGAATGCAATGATCCAAGAAAAGAAAGAGGAGTTGCTTATTTTGGTTGGGTAGATAGATTTTTTTTTTAAATGTGTTATCTCTGAGTTGGATTTTTGAGGAATGCATAAATGTTTCCCTCATTCAGAAAGAAAAGGCATTCCAAGAAAAACAAAAGAAGTGCCTGCTCTGGAAGACATGTTGTACCCTTCTGCATATTATTTACCATTCCCTGTTTAATATGTCTAACACCACAATATGTGTATATAATATATAATTGTTAAATAAATGAATAAATGAAGATATTCAGGATTGACAGATGTATGTAGTGTGTGGATGTGTGAATATGAGAAACCTTTAGGGAATAATGTTGAAAAAGCAGAAAGAAGCTGCTTAAAGAGTTTTATTGCCAAAGTGAGGAACTGTGTTAAAAACTTCTCTTCCAGGTCCGCTAGGGGAGGCGTTTCAAATGCAGGAATTTCCAGGCTCCATCCAGAGACCAGAGGAGTTTCAAATGTAAAGTTCTTTGGTTTTCTCTTACAGGAGCCAGGTAGGGAAAGCCAGGCAGGGCTCTTTTGTCCCACATTCCAGCAGAAAGCTCTGGCAGGAGGGGGCTCTGTAACTCAGGGCTGTAGAATAAGTAGCCAATCCAGTATCAGAGTCAAAGATCAATCACTCCAGAGGAAATTTGAAAGAGCTCCTCTCATTGGATGAGAACATGAATGGGGAGGGAATAACTCAAGGGTTAAAACTTTAGCTGCTCCTACCAGAACGGATCTGGCTCTGAATTCCCCTCCCTCAACAGCATGGGAGCTGTCCTATGCCTCCCTCCCCCTCCCCCTCCTCCTCCCCCTCCCCCTCCCTCTCCCCCTCCCCTTCCCTCTCTCTCCCTCTCATAAATCACTCTTCTGCAAAAGCTCTTTGGGTCCACAATATTTTATTCGAACAGTAAACCCACCGCACCTCCGGGGCCTCTTTCGCCATTCCTCGGGGTTAGAGAGGCCAAGAACCTATGAGCTCTGGGAGCTGGGTACACCCTCCTGGTTACAAAAGGATCTTAAGGAAAGTAATACAGTATTTTAGGTGGAGGAATGACACATTTGACTTAAATGGTAGACACTCTGGCTATAGAATGTGAAGGATGGCTTGGGAGTTTGAAGGATGGCGATGATGGGACCTCAATCATAAAGAAGGAGGCTAACTAGGAGGGGTGGACTAGTGCCAGCAGGTGACAATGTGGAGTGGGGACAGCAACCTGAGAATAACCAGGGGGTCCTTTTCAGATTGTTCATGAGAAGCAGGACAAGGAGGCAGATTCACCAGCATGTATCTAGAAAAAGCTGCCAATCCCAAAGCATACTTCTCACTTCTCTTGGTCTTAAAGAGATACATACCCTTTCCATGCTGTTTTTCAGAGATTTTACTGTTCTGTTTTTCAACTTCTTGGATTTTAGCTTTGGTTTGAATAATAATACTCATTTGGACAACCCGTTTTAGAAGTCCATACACTTTTTGTGGTAGCTTAAATCACTTAAAAAACAAAACTAGCTAAAACTCAAGCCCTTCTTCTTCTTTGTCTTTTTCTCCTTCTCCCCCTTTTTTCTTTTTGCATATGGGTTAAACCAGTGGTCCCCCAAAATAATTCTAAAGGCATGATCCAAACATCTTGGTTTTTTTTTTTTTTTTTTTTTCCTAGTCTGGCACATGACTCTAGTTTGGTATGCTGGCACATACCAGCTCACGGTTATTCATTCACACCGCAAGTATTTGTACCTGCTCTGGGGGCGCTGTGGTGTGCTGAGCATATCCGCCCTTCAGAGCACACTGCTCATAACTCCCGTATGTTTAAACTGTTGGCAGATGATGTTTCTCAAGTGACTCCCTCTTTAGAAGCTGCCTCCAGTGAGAGTGCTGTTTTGCTCAAGATCTTACCCACTCCCAGAGGACAGCTTGCGTTAATGACTGGGCAATTAGTTGGTTAAAATCCACCCATTTTCCTCAAGGTGGCACAACTCCGAAGAAATAATCCAGTTTTAGAATTCCCCATAAGAGAGGCTAACAATGTTATTATCATTGCATTGCAGTTCAACCACTCTTTTAGCCCCTTCCTTGGACCCCAGGTGCGATCATTCCCAATAAACTCCTTGCACACAAATCACCATCTGAATTTGTTTCTTATGGAGCTCAAACTAAGTTTCCTGCCATGTGCCTGGCAAAGGGGGTATAATGATTCTGAAGAGACCACATAGGTGAAAGATAAAAGTTAAAGCAGCAGCAACATTTAAAGGGTATGTGAGGGCAGATAACTGTGTATGTGTACTGTGTGTGAATGACAGATACATTGCTAGCCTTGAGAAGTAGATTGGTAAAATCCAAGAAGTTTCATGAAGGCATAACATAATCTTTTGAAGCCATTGGGATAGTATATTCTTATCTCTTTAAGAACAAGAGAGATATGCTTTGAGGATTGGCAACATTTTCTCTCTGTAGACATGGGTGCAGTCTTACTTATCACTCTATTGAGGATTTACTGTGCCTCAAAGCTTTAATCTTAGAGAACATTGATTTACTCTTCAAAAATTTTAGGGCCTCTGCTGACATCCAGGCCAAGGAAAGTTTAACTTTGTATTGAGACATTTTTCTTTTCCTCTGTATGTACACAAGGCAATGAAGGAAATAAAATTAAGGGATGGCTGAATTCATAGTTTCAGTGTTTGAGGGTCACCTTGTTTTGTTATACAGGCCACAAACCAAAGCTGAGTAAAGAATGTTATTTGTTAATCAAACTGTGTGGGATTTTGCAGCCTAATTTGAGTGGGCAATATTCTTGCTCACATCACTCTAGGTTAAAACTTAAATGACAATACATTATTATGCCAATTAAAAATTCAAAAATAAATGCAATATTTAAACCTATCTTTTCCCACCAGCATACACATACTGAATGATTTTTAGAAATAACAAGAGAAGAGTTCTCCAAGTTTCTTTTTTCTTCACAGCTCTTTAAAATGTCAAAGGCGTAAATGAAGCTCAGCCCCTACGAAAAGAGCTGTTATTCAGCTGAATGATAAAGGGCGTTCTTTCGTGCGAGATACTACAGACATACAGTGGCATAAATGAGAAACAAACAGAAACAAAACAGGTGAAAGCATGCATTGCATGACAGACAGACCCGGATTTCTATTACCTGTTCTCCATTTATTCCATGAGTGGACTTGGGTAAATTCCTCAGCTTAATTTCAGTTTTATCATCTGTAAAATGAGAATAATAAATTTCTACTGAGTTGTGTAATAATCATGTCAGCTAATGTATGTAAAGTACCTAAAGAGCCTAAGGGCACATAGGAAATTCTAATGTATAATTTTTTGAGTAGGTTCTTAAGATAAAGTATATGCATAGAAATAAATTCAAAATCAGACACACCAATAGGGATTTTATTCAAATTTCTTATATGATAGGCTTTGTGGGGAGGGCACTGGGAAAGACCTGTGGCTTCTGCGTTTTGACTGATGATTAAACTTTGCTGCAATTAGAGCTGTAAGATTGTAGTTCCAGTCCCTGGCACTTATTAAAAGAAAGCTATGCTGGGAAAAGAGTAATGTGGTGTGGAAAGGAGAACACCTGGATGGGCTGTGGTGTCCCCTGAGTGGTTACTCTAGTTCTGCCACCAGCTGGTTTTCAGACATTGAGGAGGTCACTATAACACTGTGAGCTGTGATTTGCTCATCTGTAGCACTGGCATCCTAAATTGGGTAGTCTGTGTGGGTTTTGCTGATTTGCTGATGTTCTAAGTAGTATTCTCGTTTATTTACTGTGGGTACTTGGAAACAGACATAGCCAATGCCTTCATTGAATTTAGCATCCAAGGAGTCTAGGAAGAGATACCGGGAGGGGGTGCAGGCAGAAGCCCAGCAATGAAAATAAAGTGCAGTAAGTACTTAAATGTGCAGGGAGAAGCACCTAACCTGTTTCCGAGATATCACAGATGTCCGTTGAAAGGTAGAGAACAGATGAAAAGGAGAAGTGGTGTCTAATGGTGTCCAAAGGCCTGAAGACGAGAAAGATGAGAAAGAGCATAACTTATATTCTAGAAGCTGAAACAAGTTTTGTTTGACTAGACCAGATTGTACAAATGAAAGAAGAGGAAATATATGTAGAGAAATAAGGAATGGTAGAATAATACATGTTCTCATCCCTCTTTGGATTCTTGGTGTTTAATGATCAGCAATGATTTTTGGATCATCAAATGCATGAGTGATAAATTAAAGTTTTATCCTATTTTTCTACTTTATTGTAAATGAAAACTTTGACAGCATGTTTTTATAAAGGGTCCCAGTGGTAGATAAAATCATTTGACATGTTGAGGCTGAAAGATACACCACCTAAAAAAAAAAAAAAAAGAGAGAGAGAGAGAAATCTGTCAGAGGAGAAAGGAACTGCTATTCATTTCTTACTACATTAACTCTATATTTATTGACCCACCTATCATGTGCCAACTACTGCTGTAGCTCCCAGGAAAATGGCAGTGAACAATATATCTAAGACTGTGCTCAATGGAGGTCAACATGTAATATGAATCTTGTACATGTAGTGTCTCATGTACTGCTCTGGGAAGGCATGATGCATCTCTAAAGGGTCCTGTATTCTTTAATCAGGACCAGTACTGTGTTTATTTATGCCTTTGAGAAGGATGTTCCGGTTCTTCTCAGATTGTGTGACAGCAGTTGTCATTAACTTGCCATGTTCACAAATGAAAAAGATCTTCAATGCATACTCATGTGCTAATATGGCATTAATATTATATTTAGTATGTTAGTCATTCAAATTATAGAAAAGTGTTGCATATAATCTTTAATTATAAAGAATTTTTCTCTTTCTTTGGGCCACTAGAAAATTAATATTCTTAGGTTGAAATGAAAGGTCTCATATATGAAGAAAGTACAAAATTTCAGTTTATAATGCTGCAAAATAGATTCATTTTAATTACAGTTTTGAGGTGTATTAAAAACATTACCTAGAAAGAAATTTGATTTAATGTTTTCAATAGAATTGAGGAAGGTACAGTTTTTAAATTTTAAGAGATGAGTTTCATGGGGAGAAATCTGGAGCTGAACGTCAGGATTTGGTTCTTAATTCAGTATTAAACTAACTTAGGTTGTGATGTTAGAAAAGTGATTGAGAGAGGAAAACACTGACCTCCAATAAAAGAAAGTTTATGTTCTAGGATCAAATATTGAAAAAAAAAACCTGTCAAATGAAAGAATTATTATCCTTGCTCTATGTAGGTACAGTAAACTAGAACTGACAAAAACCAGACTTGTATCTGTAGTGAAAAAAATCTTCAATTACTACTAGAAGCATTATAATGATTATTACTATAACCAATAGACACATTTCATTATTTTATTACAGTAAAGATTATATATGTATGTGTGTGCACGTGCCATTATGTATACTTAATAATGCACAGTGTTCCAAATGTTATTCATATGTTTAACAATTTAATCCACAAAACAATACTATAAATGAAATATATTATTATGTCTATTTTGCCCATGAGTAAACTGAAGAATAGACAGGTCAAGTGATTTTGCCCCAAGCAATACAATAAGTAATTTGATGGAGCTAGTATTTCATTCTAGACAATATGACAGTGGAACACACACTAATAAAAAATTATTTCAGGCTGAGTTTGCCAAAGATTAAACCAGGTTCTTGAACAAAGAGGGAGTTATTTGCACCTAACATTTTCAGGTGGAAGCTAGGTTGAACACTTGGTGAAGGACATGCAGGTATAGGATGAGTATTGGAGAAAGATAGCTCTTAGAACTCTCCCTGATCCTGACATGTTTCCATTCTATATAAGCTTCTCCAAGAGCAAATCAGCTTTGCCAGATTAGATGTTCAACAATAATATTGGACTGAAGAAGTATAGTCATGCTCTTTCGTTTTTACTACATATGTACTTGGATCTGCTTGGACAAAACTGTCTTCATTTCTTAATTTTACCCCTAGAGTCTAATAGAGACCCTGTCCATTGTGTAAGTACTCAAAATATCCCTGTCATTATCATTCTTATATCTTATTTACCACCACCAGCAAAGACACTGTAACTAGACAATGTAGTAAAGTGAAAGAAACATCAGAACTGGAGCCCAAAGTCCTTGGTTGTAACCTGAAGACATCAGGTGCTAGTAATATGACCAGGCCCAAGTAACACAAATTTCTTTGGCTTCAATTTTTCTATTTGTCAAATATAGGTAACAGTGGTGTCTACCTAACCCAGGTAGTATGCTAGGGCCTAAAATCTCACTCTTAGAAATCCTTACCGCTGTCAAGAAAGTTCAGTTGAGTTTTAGTTATTATCCCTTAACTCCAAATATTGCTAGCAATTGTGGATATCCAATATTATCCTTTTTAAGGCTTAAAAATGTTTCATCATCCTTTCTTAATTACAGTTAAGCTATTTTTTGTTTGCGCCTTTAAAAGGGAATAGAACAAACATGGGAAAAATACCCATCTTTCCAGAATAAATACTTGATTTTGATTTACAAAATAAAAACACCTTTAAAAAATTCTTTTCACCATTCTTTTTTTAGTGGAAGTTTAACATAATACATCTTACAATTAAAAGTGCTTTCCACCCTCTTTGCTCCGGGGAACTCAGAGCTGCTGGTGAATGACATCACTAAACCTTTGAGCCTCAACAAGATAAATCCTGGTTTATCCTCACTTGCTGACAAGCCCAAGTGAAGAGATAAAGATGACAATAATCAGGCACCAGGAAAATGTGTATTGCTTCTGGGGAAAGATTTGTACTTGTCAATATTTCCTCAGGGCTTTGTTCGTTTTGATTTCTTTTTCTAAATCATTTTTTGAAACATGGATTCAAAACAGGTCTTCCAAAAGTGCGTGTAGCGGAGTTAGAAACAAATTTTGTAATCCTGAGTTCTCTTCCTCTGTTCTGTATACTAAAGAAGAGAAGTAGAAATGATATACTTGTTAGTCCTGCAGGAAATCTTTCTGAACCATTTCAAGCTGCCATAAGAAAATACCATAGACTACCTGGCTTAAACAACAATTTATTTGCTCATAGTTCTGGAGGCTAGAGGTACCAGATCAGTACGCCAGCACCATGCGACCCTAGTGAGGGCTTTCATCCTGTCTTATAGAGGGCCCTGTTCTCTCTCTGTCTTCATTTGCTGAGGAAAGAATAAGAGAGTAAGCTCTCTGGTGTCTCTTTTTATAATGGCACTAATCCCATCATGGGTTCCTACCCTTATAACTCAACTAAACCTAATTACCACCCAAAGGCCTTGTCTCCAAATACCATCACAACAGAAGTTATGGCTTCAGCATATGAATTAAGTGGGACACAACTGAGTACACAGCAGCATCATTGCTGAATGAGAAGGTGGCACAACTTATGGTTTCACTCTCTTTGTATATGACAAAGAAAGTTTTCTAGCTCCTGTATTCTATTCTGTTCTATATTGTATATCAAGTCTTGGTGAATCTCCGGGTTTTGAGATTCCTATTAGAAAAAAACACTGAAGATGGCTTTATTTGATAGTAGCAGTCAAATCCGAGAGGTGGAAGTTTGAGTGCCCTGGGTTGAAAAGCCCAGATCTGATTTCTGGAGAGGGGATTTAGTTTTTTTCCCAGGGAATGTTTTATTTGAGTTTGCTTCTCTAATCGTTCATGGGCAGTCTAGAAATGAGCCAAAGTTTATTTATTTAAAAAGTAGTATACTATTTCAGAATCAATATGGATTTTAGAGTTATAAAGAACTTGCTTTGAATCGCACCTTTGTTGCTTCCTAGATTTATGCCTTTTAAACAAAGTTCTTAGCATCTCTTTTTTTGTCTTTTTCTTTTAGACGGAGTCTCTTAACACATCTTATTATCTATGAGTTAATGATAGCACCTAAAAGTCTCATTCTGTGGATTTAATAACATTACAAAAACAAAAGACTAAGTAGAGTCCCTGGAATAAAGAGGATGATTAACAATTTAATTTCTCTTCTCCACTATCTTCCTGCAAAGACGCCCTCCTAGAATGAGGTTTTCCTAGTTAATGACAATTAGCTTTGTCATCAGCCAACCCAAGATTTCTTTTTCTTTTTTTTTTCTTTTCTTTTTTTTTTTGAGGCAAAGTTTTATTCTTGTCACTCAGGCTAGAACACAATGGTGCGATCTCAGCTTACTGCAACCTCCGCCTCCCAGGTTCAAATGATTCTCCTGTCTCAGCCTCCCGAGTACCTGGGATTATAGGTGCTTGCCACCATGCTCAGCTAATTTTTGTATTTTTAGTACAGACTGGGTTTCACTATGTTAGCCAGGCTGGTCTGAAACTCCTAACCTTAGGTGATCCACCAACTCTGCTTCCCAAAGTGCTGGGATTACAGGCCTGAGCCACTGTGCCAGGCCCCAAGATTTCTTTTATAGGACTAGTTTGTGAGAATTGTAATTTTAATTGATCTCCAGGTTGATGATCTTGCCACAAATATTGTTGAGACAATTAGGTATATTTTTAGCCAGAGGTAACAACGCAACAAATCTTGGGTTGGCTGATGATAAAGCTAATTGTCATTAACTAGGAAAACCTTAAAACTAACAAAGGCTTAGACAAATAGGGATTTATATTTCTAATGAAACAAGAAATCTGGATCTAAACAGTCTGGGGTTAGCGCAGGGCCAGCCTCCTTATAAACACCCAAACTCTGTTTGTTTACCTTCTACTCCACTGTTCACAATATATTAGCGAATTGTCTTTTATTCACAAATTAGCTTTCCTAGCAACAAGCATCACTTCCATGTTTTAGGCAAGAAAAAGATGGAAAGAGACACTCCCATTTGTGTCTGTCCCTGTTATCAGATAAAAAGCAGACTTCCAGAAACTCCATAATAAATAAATGCTTATGTATCATTAACCAAACTATCATCTGGCCCTCTCTAGCTGCAGGAGGTGTTGATAAAGCAGCAGTGAGATTTTTAAGCCTCCAAAGTGTGAGCTGGCAAGAGATAAGTGATTCAGAATGCCTGTAATGATGGCCAATGAGTAGTGTCATATATATTTCGAAAAGACTACTTATTCAGTTCCGTCCAATGAACACATTAACTGAGGATCTACTAAGCGTCGGACATTGTGCTAGGTGTTGAGGCAACTGAGAATAAAACCAAAACAAAATATGGTCCCTCTTTTTCAAGAACTGTGTCACATGAAAAAGAGAGAGAAACAATAACATAGTTAAACTCTACTGAGAGAAATATTTGCAGGGCCACAATTCTGAACTCTAGACAAACCACGTTCAAAGGTCATTTTGGTGTCACCAAGTTCCTTCTGCACTGTTCATCTGCATCATACTGCTAGTTCCTTCTGGGAGTGAGCAGGATGATGAGAATCTACCTTATCATGATGACCTTGAAACATCCTCTCAATAATCAAGGATTCAGTTCTGTTTCCAAGTTGGGGTTTGTTTGTTTAATTGTATTTCATGTCTTGGGAAATGTTTAAATCAGAAGAATTGTAGTAAGTCAATTATCTAGAACAAAAAATGTCTCACTTTGTTTTTAGTAAACACAATGAACTCCTTTATGTCTCAGATAGTTAACAGAAAAAAAGTCATTTTAACAGGTCACAGTTGGACCCATTGCCATAGTTTGGATCCTATATGTTCTCTTTGCCATAAGGCAGGATTCAGCAAAATTGTAAAAGGCTAGTTTGGCTTTCCAAGACATATGCTCTCTGTGACAGTTACTCAACTCTGTCAGTGCAATGCAAAATCACCACAGACAATATGAAAACAAATGATTGTGGTAATGTTCTAGCAAAACTTTATTCACAAAAATAGGTGGCAATCAAAATTTGGTTCATAAATCATAGTTCACTGATCTCTGCCATAATGGTATAAAAAATCTTGGCCCTCTTTTCATTGTGTAATAGTAGATGTTGTCATCAACTATAGTACTGTATTCAAGGATGTATAAGGCAGCTGAATACCGTTTGCCATCACTTTGTAAGTTAAATTCATTCTTCAACCCCAGCTCTCTAAGGAGAATATATGTGATAATACACATTCCAAGGAAACTTCTCTTTAAAAGAGCTCTGACATAAATAAATGTGTTCTCTCCAATTATTTTAACAGGAAAATATCGCCTATGTATTTTATGCCCAAAGCATTCATAAGATATTTTCTTTAACTTTTTGGGGCTCCAGATGCCTCTTGTGTGTTGTATCCTATGTAACACATAGGAGATGATACATTCTAGTTTTCAGTACTGATACAGGAATAAGAGCTCTGAAAACTCAAGAAACTTAGTGTCGACCAAAGACAAAAGAAGAATATATGCAGGGTCCTAAACAGCAGGAATTACCAAACCTGAGGGTGAAGGTCAAAATGAGAGGGAAGGGGTTAATTAAGAATCAAGGTCAAGCAAAGGGGACATTTATGCCATGCAGGTGGCCAAAGTTATACCGGTCCTAGCAGGTCTCACCTGTAGGGCTGCAGAGCTGCTGCCTGAGAGGGCATGGTGGCAGGTGCTCTTCTGAGCCTAAAATTGGGAACTCGGGAGCCAGGCTGTGCTGTGTGACCATAATAGAGATGGGTTTTGTGTGTGACCTAAAAAGTGACTTCTGAAGCTAATGTTCTGTGAAGTCTGCAGCTGTGGTGGCTGTCCTGAGCCATCATCTCAGGAGGAAGCCCAGTTCCTCACAGCCAACCACACTCTGAACAGACATGGTCACCTCCATGCTTCTGTGAGCTGCCTTTTGGTCCATGAATTCCATCTGTGGCTATTGTCAACGTGCTCCAATAGGAAAAGAAATCAACCCCAGGGCCTGACCCTGAATTGCCAGCCTGAAGGACTTGCCTTCTTCTTTGGGCCAGGGAGAATTGTCCTGTTGTCTGAGCTTTTACTCTCTTTTTTTTTCTTAGAGTTAAAGATATAGCCATGTTTCTTCTCTCAAGCCACCTTGGACTTCTATTCAGAAAACGCCTGAGACTGAATACATCACAAAATAATCTATTTGGAAAGTGGCAAGTAATTATCATAATAACACGATGAAGCATATGGCAGATCCTTAGATACCCAACATTAGATGACAGAACGGAGGCATAAGAGGGTACATGACTTTTATAAGGAACCAGTGATAAACCTGGGACCCAAATTCAGGGCTTTTGATGCTAGAAAATATAGTGGTTTTTATGACACCATTTCATCAGGATGGTTTTCTCGATTCCATAAAGTAAAATTTAAAACTATACATACATACGTATATACATATACATATATATATATATATATATTTTTTTTTTTTTTTTTTTTTTTGAGATGGAGTCTCACTCTGTCACCTAGGCTGGAGTACAGTGGCATCATCTCAGCTCACTACAACCTCTGCCTCCCGGTTTCTAGCAGTTCTTTTGCCTCAGCCTCCCAAATTGCTGGGACTACAGGTGTGTACCACCACGTCTGACTAATTTTTGTATTTTTAGTAGGGACAGGGTTTCACCATATTGGCTAGGCTGGTCTTGAACTCCTGCCCTCATGATCCACCCACCTTGTCCTCCCAAAGTGCTCAGATTACAGATGTAAGTCACTGTACCAGCCAAAAACTATATTTTAAGTAACTGAATGCATAATTTAAAAATGGTAAATAGCAGCAAACCATATATGATATATTTAAATAATGTTATTTAATATTTTTGATAATCTATTTTTAAGGAGGGCTTCCTTTTCATGTCTCAGATACAGGGTTAGATATACCTGATAAATTATGGCATTTACTCTTCACAGTCACAATAGGTATCATTATTGTCATCACTGGAAAAAGAAGGAAACTGACAGTTGAAGAGACTAAGTTACTATAGCCGGTAAGAGAGCAAACCATTTTGCCTCAGTCAGTGGATCTGCATCATTGCTCCTTTCCAATATCTGTCCTCGGTAATATTTCTGTACATTTTGCAAGAGTTTTCAAATTTCAATATGAAATTTATTTTCAAATCCTCGGTGGACTGTGTTCAATGAATATAATTACAATAAAACTGAGGAGAAGGGAATGGATTGCAAATATTGGAGCTGCAGTTGGGTTCATTCTATAAGACTGCCCTGCCCTTTCTCTTCACTGACAGTTTGCAATGATGGGAAGCTCCATATAGTGCTGTGGGGAGTCTACAAACATGGAATAATTCACACAGTCATGAATGTAGCCAGAGTAAGGCCTAGAGAGACAAAGGGCTCTCTCTGGTTCCAGCCTGATATCGTTGAGAAGCAAGCCTCCTTCTAAACTTATTTACTTTTATTACATCCTGAGGTCAGGAGCCCTGCAGGACAACTGCATCTGATCCATTGCTAACATTAATCTGAGGGAAACAGATTAATGGCTGTTCTGTCGTGGTAACAGGGAAGATAAAGAGTACTGTGTAAACAAGCCACCTGCCTATAACTAAGCCTGTCTCCCATCACCTAAACCTTGCTGCTCTTGTTTCTTTCAGAAATGGTTTTCCTAAGAGAAATCAAATTCTAGAAAAGTCTATAAAAATTTTTATAGACTTTTATAAAAGTCTATATAATTTTATAAAATTTATAAAATTAAAAAAAAATTTCTAAAATTTTTATAGAAATAAAACCTAGGCAAGATAATGAGTGTTGGCATTATATTCTATGGGAATTATGTATATCACTAATGAGTTGAAAGGTGTTGAAGCTTATTAAGAGGGAGAATGGACTCTAAGACTCAAGTATGCTTAGATTTGACCTTAAGTCCAGCTATTTACTTCTTCCATAACTATGGGAAAATTTTTTCTTTGTAACTTTCAATAAATGTTGTTAAATGGAAGCAATATTTTCAACCCCAATGGACTGATGTAAGGCCTCAGTAAGTAAATGAATGTAAAGTACCACCTAGTATGGTACCTAGAACACAAATATGTTTCAATAAATGGAAGGCATTGTTACACCCAATAACAAATAACCTCTCTCACATGAGGGCAATGGAAGGCAAGCATTATGGTAACCCTTATGGAAAACGGTTTTGCAACATATTTCAGGACCCTAAAAGGCATCTTCTATATCCTAGTATATCAGTCTCTAGGAATCTTACTTTACAGAAATCTTACGGTATCTCTTTCCTACATAAAATGCTTTAATAGTTCTATATTACCCTTTGGGTGAAAGTCAGTATCTCAAATAAAGTCTTAAACTTGGCCTTTATGATCTTTTGACTTGTTAATCTTCAACCTCATCAGTCTCATTTCTCATTTTGAGTATCTCAAAATAATAAATATCTTTCAGATCCCCAAAGAAACTGTACACACGCCATTATAACTATATCAACTAGTTTTTCCTTTTCTTTTTTACCCCCATTTTTTAATCCTTTAAAATCACCAGCTTCAGGAAGCCTTATCGTTAACTTCACATCTGGGTTCTCTGCCCTCCTTTGTACTCCTCCTCTGTGTTTCTAATTTGACGTTTTCACCCCAGACTGTTCACTGTTTAGTGTCTAACACAGAATGTAAGCTCCAGGTGAACAGGAAGACGGCCGTTTTGCTTTTCATTGTATCTCCAACCCCTAAAATATTCTTGCATATAATAGATGGCCCATTTTTATTTGTTGAGGGAATATAGGAAATAAATCCAGAACAAGAAGAAAGGAGCTCTGGCCACTGAAACACTCACCACTGTGTTAAAGAGTAAAAAATTAGAACAAAATATCACCAAATCCTCCAAATAGAGAATGGGTTAAACAGTGATTTTCCAGGTGATGAAATCTAAAGCCAATGCATTTATATATATAAAGATTTTATGATAGCAAATGAAAATGATATAATCTATTGTCAAGTGAAAAAGAGGCAAACATATATTTAATTAACTCATTTATGGAAAAAAAAAACCTGGTTATTTTAGAAGAAATAGACTTGAAGAAGTATTCCAAAATATCAGTGGATCTTCTCTCTGGTTAGTGAGATTATGAATAATTTTTATTTATTTATTTATTTATTTTTGAGACAGAGTCTCAGTCTGTCACCCAGGCTAGAGTACAGTGGCACCATCTTGGCTCACTACCACCTCTGCCTCCTGGGTTCAAGCAATTACCCTGGCTCAGCCGTCTGAGTAGATGGGATTACAGACATGCACCACCATGCCCAGCTCATTTTTGTGCTTTTAGTAGAGACAGGGTTTCAGCATGTTGGCCAGGATGGTCTCCATCTCTTGACCTCGTGATCCACCTGCCTCGGCCTCCCAACGAATAATTTTTATTTTAAAAATATTTTCCTACATTTTCCAAATGTTCTAAATGAGTTTGTATTTTTCTTGGTTACTATTTAACAAAATTGTATTTAAAACAATACAAAATATTCAACACTAGCAATGGGAAAGTTCCCCAGAGCAGACTGGTGAGAGACTGAAATTGTGAGCTGGCAGCAGAGGCTAGTCAGCAGTGGTACGGATTAGTGTTTTTATTTATAAAGCTGCAATTTCCCCAGGCAAGACAGGCGCATCCACCTGCTGATTTATACCCCTTGTCACGGGAAGCCAAAGAACGATAATTCTCTGATGCTAAGCCTTCCTTTGGGATGGTATTTAGTCACTTCGCTCCCAAAATGCTTGATCAATTATATACTACCTGTTGACACTCTAGGAAACATTCAAAATGAGTGTCTTTCATGCAGGAGAACTCCACAAATCCAGTGATAGATACACTTTCTTTTCAGGTTCAGAAACACTCTTACCTGCACAGGAGCCTTCACTTTTTGGCTTTGAGTCAAAATACTTCTTAGAAGAATCATGGGGCTCAAAGAGTTAGGCTGAGTCCCTGCATTCTGTCTTGACCCATGTAATCATGGCAGCACACAAAACCTCACTCAGCCTAGAATTGTCCATTTGTAAAATGGAAATAATGGATTATACTGTGTATGCGATATTAATTGCAAAAACACTTTGTAAATTTGAATTATTACTCAAATAGTCCACTTTCTGAGGAAGAGATTATCTTTTTTTTAAAATCTAGTTCTTTTTTTTTTCCTAACCCGTAAAGTCTCTGAAAGCCAAACAGCAGTCTTTTATATCTTAAGTGCCTAACACAGTGCCTGATGCATGAATAGCATTCAAAAAGTTCTCATTAAATTGATTCTGAATTGCTGTCAACCATTCAATGGCATAAACACCAAGGTATTATTTAATTCTTACTATAAACCAGTCACTGTACAAATTCCAAGGTAAATAAAAGTAGATTCTTCCCTCACAGCCTATAGACCATCAAATAAATCAACAAATAAATACAAATGTGATACGGGTTACATGAAGACTTGCGTGGGCATTTACCTTAGATTTGGTTGCAGGCAGTCAGGCAGTGGTTTCCTATGGAGACAGTTTTGAAATGCAATCCTTAATGATGAAAAGGGGTTAAAGCAGAGTAGCTTATGTTAGGTTAGGTTATTAGGTGTGAAAACAGCTTTTCGGTCAATGGTACATTTGAAAGCCCCATTAGGAAGTTCCATTGCTGGCATTTTAGAAGTAGTCAACTAGACTGTGAGCTTCTCAACAACAGAGACTATATCCTTTTCGTCTTTGTGTTTCTAACCTGTCGGACAGCGACTTCTACTATAGTGTGACAGCATAGTATATATAGTGCTATCATGCTATAGAAGAAGTTTTATCACAGCTTATTGAATGTGTTAGTAGTTTCATCTGGATACTCGAATACCCTTTCCACCTTAAAAGGAAATCACAGTACCTAGATCCAGTCATCTTACCACATTCAACCTTGATCTCTCTTCTTGCTAAAAATGTGACTCAAATAACATGTGATGAAAGTAGCCCAGGGACCTGCAATTCACCCCTTCTTCTATATATTTTCCTGTGCAGAAATTAAGATATGTAACCTACCTGGAGCATATTTCCATAGTCACCAACAGAATCTGTCTGGAGATTTGAGTGCAAGGTCCTTGGCTTTTTAAATTTTTTTAATTATCACTTTTCTTCCTGTAGTTGTTTTAGCCATTGTTTTTCCTAATCACCTCTCCATTCCTGACATGACATTGTCATACTACAACTATCCTCTATATTCCTTAATGTGTTTGTGTTTGGGGTCTATTGGAAGCACAAACCATTGCAATGTCTAAGATTTATTTATAGACTCAAAAAAAAAAAAAAAAAAAAAAACGACTATTTTTGCTCCAATAGGAGACATAGTACTTTCACTGAAAATGTATGCTAACACCAAAACCACATATTTCTATTATATCCCATTTTAAAATTTGGATTTGGGCTTTCTCTTGTTAAGACAATATGATGGTATTTACAATAATGGCTGCTGGATTCAGACCAACCCTAGTTCTATACTTTTTACCCTGGGCAATAAATTTAACCTCTCTCCATTTCCTCAATCTTCTTGTCTGACATATGGAGATAATGATACTTGACAGGACTGTAGCAAGCATTAGATATGATAATGCCTATAAATTACTCCCTATGGTAAGTTTTGCAGAAAAATTTTAGTGGTTTGTTGTTATCAGGAAGACATTCTAAGTGGGATAAATAAATGAACAAGGAGAGAGTTGAGAATGGGTTTTTGTGTGACCCGTTACTGAGAGGTGACTGACTCAGGTTGGAGAACAGTGAGAAGAAAAAGGTCAAGGAACCTCAAAACATACTGGCCCTTAAAATTTAAAGTCAGAATCTGTTGGAGGAACAAATCTGTTCTACTATACCAGCTGTAAAATTTACTAGCTGTGTGACCTGGGAAGTTCACTTAAACAAGGGAAATAGCACTGACCAAAGAGGATATCTGCGAGCACTTACTGAGTTAATTGCAGATACAAAGCATATATGTGTGTTGTTGCTGGTAGTTTGTTTCGGCAAAATAAAACCATTGAGTTATATATTGGTTTAAGCCTTTTTATAACTTTAAAAATAAAATTATAAAATTCTTTTATAATTTTCAAAGAAAATCCTGGGCGGCATATAGGATGGTTCACAATCTTCAATTCCTAGGTCTCTAGTTTTATAATTGGGAAAAAAAGATAATAATTGAAGATCTCTAAGCCACTGTCACTATTTCAAAAAGTCTAGAGTAAATTATCCATGTCTGTAAAATAAGAAAACTCTGGAAATGTTTTACATTAGAAAATATTGGTTGTCATATGTATACTAGGATTATAAATCAGCAGTTCTTTGTAGCTTTACTAAAGACTATGAAATGAAGTATTTAGACCAAGGCTAGATTTTGGAGCCAGAAATAGATATAAGTTAGTATCTCAGACTGTATCCTCATCTAATCTTTCTGTATCAATAAAATGGGGACAATGATACCTGCTCTGAAAGATTATTGTCAAGATACAGTGAGATAATCTATATAAAGTGCCTAGAAAATGACATGAAAAATTGTCTGTAAATTTCATTCCCTTCCATTCATTGATAAATACAAGTTTAATATAATATTTCAAAATACAAGGCCATATGAGAGAGAGCCAACATAAAGAATCCTCTGTGCCAAAAAGCAAAAAAACAGGTTGTTGGTATCAAGTGCAGCCAGGAAGAAACTGTAATAAGATTGCAAGAAATAGGAGACTAGTGACTTGCGCTACACAGGGAGAGGTCTGGATGGAGAGGGGACCCCTTTATGAGGAGGATTTAGGTAGAGGTAAAATCAGAGTCATCAACACCGTCTGACCATGATAGGACTGGAGTGGAGTTAGATTTTGAACCCAGATGGTATCTGGCTCCAAACCATCTTCTAGGCAACTGCACAGCTTCCCGCATGTTCTATAAGAACAAGAAAGAGATTTCCTCTAAGTTTATATCTTACGCAATGCCTCCAAGAAAGCCTCACTAACAACTTTGTAAGTGGTGTCTGTTCAGTTAATCTTTCGAATGAGTGGATAAAGAAATTAATTGGGTCATGGATAAATGGAAGAATGGATGAATAGCTGGATGGATGGATGGCTAGCTGGGTAAATGGCTAATTACTTCATGCAGAATGCGTGGCTTTGCCAAAATAGATTACAAAGCAAGTAAAATGCATAATCTCTCTTATTGAAGAAGGTCAATAACATTGGTCACCTGAAACAACTCTAGAAAGACTGAGTCATTGTAAGAATCTGGTATAGACGGCAGAATCACTAATTCATGCATGATTCATCCCGGAAGTGTCCTCAGAGGCTAGCCTTCTTAATTTATAAATGAAGATATCCAGGAGGCAGTGACACTCAGAGAACTGCAGAGTTAAAATGTGGTAGAACTAGTCAAACCTAGTTCTCAGGACAATTTCCTGTGTAGTGCACTTTTGGTTACACCTATTCTATAAAATAGTTGCAAATATCAAGGCAATTATTATTATTATTTTTATTGCAGCCTCTTAGAGAAATAAAGTATTATTAGCCAAGGAGATTCAGGCTTTCTAAAGAGATGTCTCCTTTTGGATGGGCTTGCTATACCCCCAACAGTATTCAAACTCAGAAGCTGAATGCAGGTTAAAGAAATGTTATTGTTTTCCTTATTTATAAAGTTATACTTGAATCAACCCAGACTAGAGAATGTACTTACCACATATGAATATTTTCCTGTTAAATGGAAGAACTAGGTTAGGATTTATACTCATTCTTCAGGGATCACTGTTAGTCACATTTTTTTGAAAGTATGTGATTGATTATAAAACATACATGAAAATCCTGAAACCTTCAAAATTTATGTACATGGCCCAGGAAAAAATATATAAACAGAGGGACAGGTTTACAAATCATGCAATAAATCTGAAATAAAGGAATTTGATTTTCTCAATCTTATTTTACACTTGTGATATAAATGATTCATGTTATAAATCAGAACTCCAAAGTTCTGCCATCGCAATAAAATTTACAAATAACAACTCTTAAATTTTACTTACAGCTTTGTTTTATGAATTCTACCTATCTTTTATAGTTTCGATTCTTTCTCAGAATAAAATTTTGTCATGAAGTTCCAACTAATAAATGATAGTGAGTGCAAGGACTATGTTTACCATATTACCATTATTAGATAATATAGTACTAAACGTTTCTTTTTAGTACGTTAAATTCTCATATACTGTATGTGATTGAGAAAATATACACTAAGGCACCTTACTAACTAGAAAAGGGATATGAAATGTGATATGGTATTTAATAACCCCTGAGGTACCTCAGCTTTCATAACGAGAAATCTTTCTTGAGACTTTGATAGTTTAAATGGGCACAAGAAGAGACAGTGAAGTTTTCTTCTGCTACCTACCCCATGGTCAAGTACCCCTTCATAGTGATCCTCTCCAGCCACCATGCCTGAGAATGGAACCTTGATGGACCAGGTGGTAATATTTCATAGCAATCTCTAACATCTGTCTTATAGATGTGTCACACACAGCACAGCAATATCATTCCACTATCCACAAGTAAGATGTATTTTGTTTCTCCTTCTTTTTCCTTTTGTACATAAGAGAACTATTACTAAATACAGGTTTTCAGTTAATGGTCATTATCATGGCTATCTTTTCCTAAGCAACTACTGTGAGCCAAAAACTGTACTTGATATTTTCAAACAATATATTTTTTAATATTCTTGACAGTACCATGAGTTAAGTTGCTGCAGACCAGGAAACTGGAGATCTGAACATGTACATGTCTTGCCTATGTTCACCCAGCCAATTTCTTGGAAAAGGAAGAGGTTTCTTGGAATGGCCCAGCATGCCTCTTGGAATTCTGGCATCTCAAGGGCTTTCAGGAGGGGTTTTAAATACAAATACTGATGGTGGCCATGTGGGTTCCACATTGAGTGATTTCTATCAGGTACATGTTCTACCTAAAGGGCTCAGAGAGTGCTCTACACTATCCAGTTTTTACCTGTGGAAATAGAAGCTCAGACGTTCCAGAACAGGTGTTTCAAAAGGTTACAAGCCCACTCCTTTCTGTGAAAACATAATTTTTAATGATGACTCATGGTTTTGGATTTTAATTTTTTGTAAACACTGTGCTGACCACGCAATATTTAAAATCAGATTTTGCAGAAAATCTGCTCATTTGAGACTTCTGATATAGATATTACAAACTTTAGAATGGGCTTCTTATGTATAGATACTCATTTATACACTTAATGTTGGAAGTGTTATGATTCTTTCTGAGTATGTGGGGAATTTTTCTGTGTTCCTATTATGTGGAGTTAACCCAATCATCATACCTCAGGAATTAATTTATAATATACCTCAGCATTGTTTACATTATTTCCAATGGAATAAATAAGTTGATTTATTCTGTTTTCTCACCCTTATCAATCTTATCAATGCTGTCATCCAACATTGTGAGTTTTCTCTGTGGACATTATTGCTGCCATGTAGTTGTCCTGGGTCAGTTTTGGTAAGTCTAAACTTTACCTGTACATTTTTAGCAAATGTCAAATTTCCTTTGTGTGAATTATTTCTCCTAGTAATATTATTTACATTAATTAATTTATTAATCAAATCAATTCTGCTCATTGGTATTTATGAATGAGAAAATCCCCAAGATCATGGTGATTGATTCTCCTAGGATAATCCAAGGTTGCTTCATATTCTAGGAATTTATAAAATATCTCTGGGAACTTTGCATATTTTAACCTGACCATTCATATAAACGGTAGGCAGGATTTATGAGAGCAAGGAGGGTTCAAAGTTAGTGAAACTGACTTATCTATGTATGTTTAAACATTCAGATATTATATTTCATTCTGCTCCCTGGAAAATGTAATAAAAGTTTCACTTTCAAAAGACTTGCTGAATGAGGAATGTAAAGTAATGCTCAATTAACAAGCCTGACAAATAAAAGTCATGAAGAATCTGACAGAAATTGGTAATTGATTCTGTCCTGTAATCTACTATTGCCTCTTCTTAGACTAAGATTATATTTTGTTTTAAATAAAGTCTGTCTTGTTCATCAGTGCTATTGAAACATTGTAATAACTGTATCAGCCTTTTAGAGATAATGCCTATCTGATTTGGTATTAATTCACTTTCAACTCCTCTTAAAACTGTATATTTAACCTTTTTTCTTTTAATCTTGAGAAGTTTGGTGTCTTAATATGATCATATTAACTAGAAGAAACAGTTGCACTTTTTGGAATTTATTTAATGTTTATGTTTTAAAGAGAAAACAATTTTCTTTCTTTTTATTTTTTTTAAGTTTGAGTCCTATGACAGCCTTGGGACATAATCAAAATTTAATACCACAGTCTTCATCCTTGTTCTGTGGGAAAAAAAAAAAAAGAAAATTTGATGCTGTATCTGAAAATCAAGCCTATTTAAATTGAGCGTGTACAAGGACTCTCTCCTTTGCTTTCCATTTAATCGTACTGGTATAGTGCCCTGGCCTTCATGTGGCTGATAAGTTATTTCACAGCACTCAGTTTGGTGCTTTGCAAGGGTTTGCCAATTCCTTTGAAAAAGCATGTTCAACATCCTCAATTTCATGAAAAATGGCCAAAGAGGGAATGACTACTGTGTCTTCTGTATTCCATCTACAGTATCCAATCATCATCATCATCCTAATATCACCAATAATAGTTATTGCTTAGACAGTACTGCATAGTAAAAAAAGCAATTTATTTATATTTTCTAGAGTCCTAAACACTATACTGCATGGAAGGTAGAATTTCTCTCTTTACTCTGCAATGAAAATCTAAAAGCTGAGAGGGTCTAGGTGTTTGCTTAAAGTCTCTCAACTTCAAGATCATTGCTTCTTTCTGAGCATCATAGCTACATACAAGTAAAGCTACTTTTTTTTGGTTCTCAGGCAACAAAGTGGTACAGAGGATTTCCTCTTTTTTTTTTGACACGGAGTCTTGTTCTGTCGCCAGGCTGTAGTGCAGTGGCACAATCTCAGCTCACTGCAACCTCTGCCTCCCAGGTTCAAGTGATTTTCCTGTCTCAGCCTCCCGAGTAGATAGGACTACAGGCACGTGACACCATTCTCAGTTAACTTTTGTATTTTTTTTTTTTTAAGCAGAGACATGTTTTCACCATGTTGGCCAGGATGGTCTCGATCACTTGACCTCGTGATCCACCCACCTTGGCTTCTCAAAGTGTTGGGATTACAGGCATGAGCCACTGTGCCCAGCCACTACAGAGGATTTCTTTTCATAACTGGTCTTAAGCTCATAGGCATCTTGGAAATTTTTGTTGTTGTTGTTAGTGACTGAGCTGAAGAGACTTTCTACTTTTGGGCAGAAGGGATCAACATTTGCCAAGTTTCTCCATTTGTCATGTCCTGTAAGGGGCATAGTGGACACCTGGATATTTAATATATGTTATTCTAAAAGCTAACTTTCATTTGAGAAGTGCTGTTTCTGCCATTGCTGCTATTTCTTTAGCAATGAAGTCTGAGTTGGGAAGCCTAAATAATAATTCTAGATGTATCATCTACATCATATCACTTGACTTCTCAGGGTCTCACTCCTTTCATCAATAAAATGGGAAGGCTTGGCGCAAGCTGTGTATCTCAAACTTGGCTGCATGTTAGAATCACCTCATCACTACTGTTAATTTTGTAAAATTGTACATGGCATGCTAACTATACCTTAAAAAAGATATACACCATGAAATTCTATGCAGGCATAAAAAAGAATGAGATTATGTCCTTTGCAACAACATGGATGAAGCTGAAGGCCATTATCCTAAGCGAATTAAGCAGAAACAGAAAACCAAACACTGCATGTTCTCACTTATAAATGGGAGCTAAGCATTGAGTCCACATGGACACAAAGAATGGAAAAGGAGACGCCAGGGCCTACTTAAGGGTGGAAGGTGTGAGGAGGGTCAGGACTGAAAAACTAACTATCGGGTATTATGCTCATTAACTGGGTTAAATTATCGGTATACCAAGCCCCTACAACATGCAATTTACCCGTGCAACAAACTTGTTCAACTACCCCTTGAACCTAAAAGCTGAAGAGAAAAAAATAAATGAAAAATCAAAAAAAAAAAAAAAAAGAAGAAGAATCCATTTTCAGTTAGTGACACATACTGAAATACTCATGTGTTCATTTATGTAATTCTGTAGATTTGGTTTAAAATGCTCTAGCATTTTTTTTAAGTATTGTAATGACAGATGAACAGGACTTATAAAATAACTGTTGAAGTTAAGTAAAGAGATATCCTACTATTCAGTTCACTTTTGTGTGTGGCTAAAGAAGTTTATGTAGAAAGTTTAAAAAATCACATAGTAACCTATTAGAATACTTCTGCTTAAGCCACACCCTCAGAAATTTTAATTCAATTATTGGAGGTAAGAGAGAAGCTATGACCTAAGTATAAGCATCTCCTAGAAAGTTACCCAGGTGGTTCTAACAGGAAGTCAAGATTACATATTTGCTTGGAATTCTAGACAACTTCTATGGTTTCTTCCAAATATAATTCTACAGATACCAACACTTTTAGAAGAAGACACTATTTGGCTTCATCCACTGCTGTGGTAGGAAATGCTCCACACTTGAAGCGGAGTGTTTTTGGGACCCAGAGCAATGTAGCATAAAGGCCTTCCATCACCTCTCAAAACCCCAGCTTTCTTATCCATGACAGGAAAGAAACGAACTCAATCAAACTCCAATCATGGAATAAAATCTGTAGCCCCAGAGGAAGATGAGAGAAGACAGCTGGTACATCTGGCTAAACTCAATTATAGCTGAGATGTATTAGTCCATGCTCTGCCTGTCCTTTGAATAGGCCTCAAAAAGAAAGACATCTAGACATTGGGCTTTTCCATCCTCTTCTCTCTTCTTTAAATGAACCAAATAGTCAATTAAGATTATACTTTTGGATTTGTGCATATATGCATTCATCTTTTTTATTCATTCACTTATCTCATAATTTATACAACTTTCTTTTTTTTAAGCAATTGCTATAAGTTAAGTTCTTGTCAACTTTTTTAATGAGGAAATAAAGTAAAAGAGACAGACGTCTTAAATGTAATGGATTAAGCCTTGTACTTATGCCATTACTTTTACTTATTTTTATTTTATTTCTTTTCTTTTCTTTTTTTTTTTTTTTTTGAAACAGATTCTTGCCCAGTCACTTGGGCTATGGTGCAGTGGAGTGATCTCAGCCCACTGCACCCTCTGCTCCCGGCTTCAAGAGATTCTCCTGCCTCAGCCTCTTGAGTAGCTGGGACTACAGGTAGAACTAAACTACAGATGTGTGCAACCTATAGTACAAAATGTTTTGTATTTTTATTAGAGACAGGGTTCACCACATTGGCCAGGCTGGTCTCAAACTCCTGGCCTCAAGTGACCCACCCACCTCAACCTCAGAAACTGCTGAGATTATAGGCATGAGCCACCATGCCTGGCTACTATTACTTTTAGCATCAACAAAATATAGTAAAATAGTATAGCTGTATGCAATCTTCAGATAGAAACCAAGGATTAAAGAGAATTGAGTAATTTTTTCAAGGTAACAGAAGCAGCAAATGGAAAAGCTGGAATCTGAACCCAAATCTGTACCATCTTCTAGAGCTGGACTAGCAACATCCCCACAGCTGTAGAGAAATAGTCTTTGCATTCTTTCCCTAACTTTTATTTCTTTTCTTTCTTCCCTCTCCTGCTCTCTCTCCCTTTTCCTCCCTCCTTCTTTCACTCTCTGTCTTCTCTCTACTCTTCTTTCTTTATTTCTCAAAAATCTTCATCTGGTCTCTAAACCCCATCTTCACTGAAACCTTTTACTCATGAGCCCCATTTGTTGATGCTTCTTTATCCTCTATTTCCACAGGCTCTGTTTTCAGTTCTAGTCCCTTACTAGCAACTATCCCAGAATTCTACTTGTATCTGCTTCAAAATTATTTGAATAATAAGAAATACAAAACTCAGAAAATCAGACAGGGCAAATTCAAGTAATAAAGAAACATTTTGGAGTGGAAATGAGCCTGAATTTTGATTGCTCAGCATAAGGGTGTGCCCTGTAGTTCTGAATGGGAAAATTATTTCTACACTTGCCCCAACAGGAAATAAAAAAAAAAGTTAGAAAAGTTACACAATTAGTGAACGTTCCCCCTAGCCTGCAATCCCAGACTTCATTTCTTGCCTGGCTTTTGGTCTCATGAAGAAATAGCTTTAACTGCTGTGTCATCAATGTTTCAATGGTGGTTTAAGGAATTAGCCCTCTGTCCTTGGGCAGCTGGGCAGCATGGGTGACTGGAACTCCAGACTATATAGTACTATCTTTTCATCTCCATGTACTCATAAAGATTATCGTGTGCCTCCAGACATGAAAATGGTTGGAGGCACCTCTGTAAGTTTGTTTTTATATTTTGATTTATTTTCAACTATTAGTCCTCTCTGAAATAGTTAATGTAATGAACAGTGGTTTAGGGATTTTGTGTGTGTGTGCTTTTCAAACATTTTCCCTTTCATTTTTTAATATCTTATTGTAAATATCAGAGATATTTTTAAAAAGCAGACCTAATGTACAGCATAATGAATTATCACAAGGTGAATATCCTTGTAGCCACTACCCAAGTTAAGGAATAAAACTTTTAAAGCCACTCCAGATCTTCTAGAGAGCAACAGATATGTAGTTTGTTTATATGGTGCCTATACTACTTTATAGGTAGAGGAAGATACTGTAACACAGGGTAAAGTTTGTTCTGTTACGCATTTGCTTCTGATCTGCCGCTTCTGTAAGTTTACTTACACTATCATCTAAAGAGTGATTCTTGATGTGTGTACTTGCATGAGAGTTTTAGCCTATAAGTGAGCTCAATGAAATTTGAGATTATGGCTGTCTTGTTCACAGTCATATCCCAATGCTTACCACATAATCTGATACATCACACACACAAAATCAATGATTTGGCCATATGTTGGAAATAATTTCCTACTCCTAAATATTTATTCATGCCCAAGATATTTACTGGTGAGATCTAGTCTGTGCTTCGCCCTCTCTCAGATGTCAGGGGCACAAAAATACCTAAGATATTACCTCTGCCCCAAAGAGTTCTGTCTCCTTGCAGTAATAAACATGCAAGCAAATAATTACAGTGAAGTACTGTAAGTGCTGTAATTCCAGATGAGATGCTTATATGATTTGATATGATTTTAACATACTCTAGATTTTTGAATAGCTATATCAGTTTTTATTATTATTTCTGCCTATACTAAAGAACCACAATAAATCCCTTATTTAAAACCCATGTGGCCAGATCTATGGAAGAATTCCATATGTGCCAAGTCATGAAGATGTGAAACTGCCTCGCATGTCCTGGAAACCACACATAGTTGACCACTGTTTATGTGTTGTATGTTAAGGTTAGAGGTGTGAAGCAGGCAAGAAAAAATATGTTGAGGACAAAACCCAGAGTTCTCTTCTGCCATTCTAAGAAATTTGCTTTAGATGGTATTAGCAACTGGCCCTCTCAAGGATTTGGAAGCAGAGGAGTGATATAGTCAGATTTGCCTTTTAGAAAATTCACTTGTGCTTCAGTAACAAATGAACTGCAGAGGCTTCAATGAGGGAGAGGTACATAGTAGTTGCAGTTTGTTTGGAGAACTGAACAAACTGAGTGTGTGAGAGAACAGCATAGATCCTGGGAAGGTTCAGAACAATGTAGGAGCAAATTTTAAGACCGAGTGGATGAGTGGAGAAACGGGGAGGATTTGTGGATAACTCAGGAATCTCTTGAGAAAATTAAAAGCCTGTAATTTCCCTACCATATGATTTTTTTCTTCTGTGTTGTTTGGCTAGAGAGAAAAATATGATGGCCTTAGGAAAATTCCTTTCAGTAGAAATGAGAAATAAAATCTAGTCAAGCTCATAGTTTGCCACAGCTGAGGTTTGTGTCAAAGCCACTACTTTCTGGTTAAATTCTGTCTTCAGTCAGGTGGGCACTGTTGATGGAGTTTTATTGTGTTTTCTGAATTAACTTCGGTATCCACAGGCCATAACTATGAGATTCTGAATAGTCACTCAGTCGCTTTCCAAGGGGCAGAACTCAGCTTGGGTTCAGCAGAGGGAGGCAGCACCATGGCATTACACCTGGATGTCCCCTCTGCAAAGTGAAATAGCATAAAAAGTATGGTGGGAGGAATCACTCAAAAAGGCTTGGGTTCAAATTCAGATTTGACTACTTAGAACACTTCCTTAACTTGTATGAGCTTCTGTAGATGCTTCCATAGAATGGATGGTAATATCTATCACACTGAGGTGTTTGTGAAGCTATTACAATGTCTGTAGTAAGATATTGCACATAGGACATTATGCCTAGCACCACATAAGTGTCCTGTGGTGGCTAGTATTGACACATTTAATCTCTCAATAATAGTTTGAGGCATCAATATTTCCATTTTACAGACATGGAAACTGAGACGTTGAGGTGTATGCACTTAAGACTACAAAGGAGGAAGTGGAAGAATAGGTTTTACACCCAACTATGAAAGATGGCTGCTAAATCCTCATTTTGTCAAGGGTAGTAGCTCCTAACATCTTAGACTTTGAGACTTCCTTTTGGCAAAGTGGAGCTGGTTGTTTTTCTCATTTGGACTATAAATACTCATGATGCTAAAATGGAAGCACTGGTAGGATATATAGGAATACACTGAAGTCGAAAGAAGGGAGAGAGAGAAACAGAAAGGGAGGGAGGAGGGAAATAAGGAAGGAGGGAGGGACAGTAGGGAGAGGGGAAGGGAGAGGGAAGAGGAGGGAAGAGAAGGAGCCTCACAGAGAAATAGCATCCAGTTTGAATTGTAAAGGCACTTGTTAATTCTTTTAATCCGCTAGTATGTTGATGTCAGCTCCTAGGAAGGATCCATGGCCTTTGATGATTACAGTTTTCACCTAGGAATGTTTTTTCCCTGCAGGGAATATCCAGCTTGGTTAAGGGACTCTCATTTCTGGCTGCTGTTACAAGGAGAAATATAGCTGTGGGTCATATGCATGTCTATGTATGTAAGTGTAGGTATACACATACACTCACTGTCTTATACACACACGCCCACGGATGCTGTGAAGCTTATACTGGAAAGTAAGAGTGCTTTGGCCTCACTGCTGTCTGTGCTTTTTCTCTGACCCTGGTTTACTTCAATAAGTCTACTAATTACAATTCAAATCTAAATTAATACAATTATACAGGTTTTTCTTGATTTAATCAATTTGATTTACATCTATCAATTTTTTCTATGAAAAGATTAACCAAATTTTCATGACTCTATAACCCCACTTAATTTTTACAAGATACATTTTTTTGCATAGTGTTTGTCTTTACATAAATAGAACAATTCAACTTTCCTTCTTGTTTCTTTAACTTTAAATAGCATCTCATGAATCTTCATCAATGTATGTACCTCAACCCTCCTTCTCATCTTCTAGCCTCCCCCAGTCTTCTGGGAGCAGTGCCTTTTCTTTTAAGTCACCAAGGTTGAAGACGTCTATATCTTGGTAAACACATTTGTATTTTCTATCTGGTGTCCTTATACTTACATCCAAAATAAAAACCAATAAATATTTCTTATTTGGCAACATAAAAGTCCCTCACTGTCAAGCTGCGTAGTTGTGCCTTCATTTTATTTTATTATTTTTCTGTTGACTATTATACTGCTTTTGCCACTTAAAAAAGTTCTTCCTATCCCGGTCAAAGGTTTATCTTTTATTACCCTCCACCAATAACTAAAAATCATGACATATTGCATCTGCTTCAACTGTGACTCATGTCCTTTGTGGGAGAAATACACCATTGGGATGTAGACTGTGGGCTCTGGAGTGAATTACAACAAGTTCTTGTCCTGATGGTGAAGTTAACTTCATGCCCTTGAGGAGCTCTCTGGGCTTCAGCTTCTTCATCTTTTAAATGTGGGCAAGAGCAGCGCCAAATATGTAGCATTGTCGGGAGAATTAGATGAAATGTGTACAATGAACTTTGCACAGTTGGACACACAGTAAATGCGGCATAAATGCCTTTTATTATACCATTTCATTGAAGTTTTTAATTATCTTATTTTTCAGTGGAAGGAGCATTTGCCTAATTTACCATGTCATTTAACATTATCTAACTCTTTAGTCATTGTGTTGCTTGGAGTCTATTTGTTTCAACTTTTTGAAAACATATTTTTGAATTTCAAATTCTGATTTGGACTACTGCTGTGTAGGCAAGCTTTACAGCTGCCTTTCTCAGCTCTTCCAGGCACTCCACTCTTTCACAGTGGTCCACTTCCCAGTATTTTGTTCTCCTCTGTTTTTTATTTTCCCCAGCAGGTGTTCACTCATGCTCTCTGATCCTACAGTTTGTGGAATCTATCCACTTACAGTCCTTTCTAGTCTCTCCACTCTTGCCGCTTTAATTTCTTCCTTTCACTTTACTGAGTTGTCTAGAACACCTTGTACTTGTTTCATTATTCAGATATCAACATTCTCCTTCAATCCTCATAGAAAGCCCAACATGTAAGTGCTATGATTTCCATTTTGGGGATGGAAAGCTCAGGCACGTAGGGATTAAGACATTTGCTTAGGTGGGGAGTGGTGACTCATGCTTGTAATCCCAGCACAAGGCTGAGGGAGGAGGATCACTTGAGCCTAGTTGTTTGGGATAAGCCTTAGCGACATAGTGAGACCCCATTGCTAAATTTTTTTTTTTTAAAAAAGAATTAGCCAGGTGTGGAGAAGTGTGCCTGTAGTCCCAACTACTTTGGAGACTGAGGCAAGAAGATCGCTTGAGAATTAGGGGTCGAGGTTGTTGAAAATGAAAAGAAAAAAGGAAAAGGAAGGAAAGAGAAAGAGAGATAAAGAAACAGAAAGAAAGAGAAAAAGGAAGGAAGAAAGGGCGGGAGGGAGGGAGGCAGGGAGGGAAGGGAAAGGAGGGAGAAAGGGAGGGAGGGAAAGAAAGAACAGAAAGAAAAAAGAAAGAGAGAAAGAAAAGAGAGAGGAAGAAAGGAAGGGAGGGAGGGAAAACAAACAAACTGACCCATGGCACCTAATAGCAAGTAGCAAAATCCCGATTACACTCCATGTTCTTTGGACTTGGCAGCCCTTGTGGAAAGGGCAGCAGTGATTTTTGCTTGCTTCAGAGGGATCCTGGAATTTTAAAAGTCTTACTTAAATACAAAGAGGGCAAAGGAGATTGAGGGGTACACAGTGCTATGTTAGCACATATACCTTGCTAAGGAAGCAGATCTGAAAGAATAGATACAAATGTAACTGACTCACAGACTGAGGAAAAAAGGAAGGGGCAGCATAAAACGAACCAAAAGCACAAAGACACTTTTGTTGCAAATCCTTGCTTCTGTGATGATAGCAAGTGCCTGAATTCCAGCTGTGATTGTATATATTTCCAGAGAACAAAGCTTTCTAATAGTATCCTTGTCCCAACTAGACTGACAAATTAACACTTGCTGATAGTGGTCCACACCTCTCCACCACATGGGGATGGCAGCTGTTGCTAGCAAGCATACTGATGGAGAATTGCTATAGATTTTTTTAACCTGGAAAATCCATTTTATATCTTCTATGTGCAGTCCTTATATAGAAAATATGCTTCTATTAGAGAATGCATATACATATTTGCTGATTGATTCACCCGTTTATTTTATCATAGCAAAATACTAGGTCTGTGAACAAAGCATGTACTTGTCAGAGAAAAATAAATGTTTATTCTATATAAATGTATAACATATAGCACATATGTATATTTTATATAAATATATATGCTCTCTTTATGTTCATATTCAAGAGACAAGAGTTGATAATATATGTGTATACAGTCCTGTAACTCCATTGTATATGGCATGTGTACATGTCTCCACAGCTTGCTCTATGTACGTTATTTGTGTGTGTATAAATGTATGTATGAATCTATCAACAGAATGTAACTAGAGAGAACACAACTTTAGAGTCAGATACTTTTAGATTTAAAATTCAAATCTCTGAATCAATGAATACAGAACTATGGGCAATTTACTTCACGATTTTAAGTCTACTTTTCCTTTTTTGCAAACATAGAATAATGAGAGTACCTACCTTAGGGTTCACTGGTATGCCAAGGAAATGAGAGTTCATGTGAAGCACTTAGCAAAGGGTTTGGCCCATAGTGCATAGTCAAACATTTTACTGTGATAAAGATATTCTCATGCATTCAATTCAACATATATTTACCAAGCATGCATTATGTTATGGAATATATATCATATATGTTTATAAAATATTTACAGATACTTGCACACAAATAAGTATAGAATTTATTAAGTATAATTTACCTACCTATTTGAACTTATACACATATGTTTGCAGTAGTATACATATATACATCTAACTCTACTAAATTCAGGAAACATTAATTGAAAAATGTTTTGAGCCAGCCTCTGTAATAGTTCCTTGGGTGTTAAAATATGTGCTACACTTATAAGGTGCTCTTGGTATACTGAGGAAGAAAGATACGTAAATATATTATTATAATGCTGTATAAAATGCGATAGCACGGTATGTGGGAGAAGTGTGAGGGAATCCATTACTTTTTCCTAGGAGGACGGAGGAAGGGGTTTATAGGTTGGAAGACAATTGAAATGAGCTTTAAAATATGAAAAGGAGCTCATTAAGAGTGGAATAGCAGGGGAAGGCAGAAGCCAGTTCAAAGGCAGGATAGCAGATGAGTCTAAAACTAAAGATTAGTTTAGTTTGTGGGTGGCTTTTTCTGCTACCTAAGAAAGTTTAAACTTTATTCCATATAAGTAATAGCATCAAGGATCCAAGGTAAACTGGATACATCTATGGTATAGAAGGTTGTCCCATACAAAAGGTAGAATAAGGAGAAATTGGAAAAAAAGATCATATATAAAGTTATTGAAAAGTTACAAAAGAATTATACTTGTGTAATCTGTTAGATTTGACAAAACATATTCATAATTGTAATTGCTTTTAATGCACTCCTATAAGGCTTATCTATCCCTATCAGATTGTTAGCTCTTGAAATCTTTAGTTTGCCTGTCTCTGACTCTCCAGTGGTTTATAGTGCTAGAATGGAATAAATGTAAAAGGTATTAATATGGTTTGGCTGTGTCCCCACCCAAATCTCATCTTGAATTGTAGTTTCCAAAATCCCCACCCATTAAGGGGGGACCAGGTGAAGATAACTGAATCATGGGGGCAGTTTTCCCCTTGCTGTTCTTGTGATAGTGAGTCTAAGAAGATCTAATGGTTTAGTAAGAGGCTTCCCCCTTCACTTGACATTCATTGTTTTTCCTGCCTCCCTGTGAAGAGATGCCTTCCACCATGATTGTAAGTTTCCTGAGGCCTCCCCAGCCATGAGTAACTGTAGGTCAATCAAAACTCTTTTCTTTATGGATTAGCCAGTCTTGGGTATTTTTTCATAGCACCATGAGAATGAACTAATACAGGCATGTAGATTGAACAAATCAAAGAGTGATTTTTTTTTTTCCCCCTGATAGAGATAGGAATGGAGATTTAGGAGACTTAGAGTCTTCAGCAGCCGCATCTGCCACCTTGTGTGACAAATTTCCTCCCTTTAAAATCTCAAAATATCATCCTGTCTGATGCTGATAATGTTGTTGTGAAAGGCTGATCATGAAAGACATAAAACAATTGTTTGGCTTAGACGCAAATCAGGCATCATCATCTCAATGTGCTTCCAAGTGTACAGTATAGGACATTCACATGAGCTCATTCATTTCTTTTTTTCTTATAGAAATATTTTCAAGGTCACTTTCAATACATATATGATAAAACTTACTTAAAAATGTGGTATGGAAAGGGACAGAGCCAGAGGTAAAATCTGGACCTTCTGACAACAAATGAATATCTGTAAGTCTTGGGCAAATCACCCATCATAGGGCTCTTTCTACATGTTTATCAAGTGATAAATTGCTGTTTACTCAAATAGGGAGGATTATCATAATTAGAAAACTAAAATAGAGAGCATAAGTAAATTTCAAATAAATATTGGATACTTTCTAAAATAAGTATGTCCCATCTGATAAATGCAATCTTTCCCTGACATTTCTAAACCCATCCTGTCCAGGCTGTTTTTGAGACCCATTGTAATCTCATCTGTCCTCATGCTTCAGCTCTTTCACTGATGCTCATGACATTTTAAATTTTATCTGTAGACAGAACCTCTTTCTTGAGCCCTGATTAATAGTCCCAACTATCTTCTGAAATGTCCTTTAATTTTTTTGCCACAAAATGATAATAATAATACTGCCTATCTGACTACATTGCTGTGAGGATTTAATGAGTGCTTTTTAAAAGCATATATAATAATTTCTGGCATATATCAGCTTGAACTATAGAAAACTGCCATTGTTTATAAGTTAAGTATTGGCGAGTTTTCATACTAAGTATTGTATGATTGTTTGCCATGATTATCAGCAGGATTACAGTCTTCTTACCCTCCATAAAGACCTAAATTATTTTATTGCATCAGCCATATGACAGCACCCTAGCTCTCTGTGAGAATGACCTATGTGCATGCACTTTGCACCCTAGGTTAGCATCTGTCATGTGGCAGGAACTCAAGTTCACTTTCCAGGATTCCCTACTAACAGCCACCCAAATAATCTTCCTGAAACTCAAGCCATCTCAAACATCATCTATGGCCCTGTTTATGAGATCATATTGTAAAATGGAAAAGACCCTGATCTACCATTGACTAGCTGTGTGCCCTTGGACAAGTCACAAGACACTTCCTCACCTCCCACCGTTGCCATGAGATTTCCTGCACCTGCCCTTTTACTGACACTTTGTCCCCTTTGGAATATGGTATCACTCCATCCTGCCCCACAGCTCTCCAATCTAAATCACCTCATCTTTCAAGCCCAAGCTGAAAATCTCCTTTTATACATTGCACGTTTTTTGTTTATTCATGCAAAACTCTACTAAGCATTAATCATATTCCAGACCTGAATATCAAATTCAGGGCACCTGGCGTCTAACAGGTGCTGGAATATTAGTGCACTTACCTTAGATGTCCTTACTTGCATTATTGTATTTCAGCCATGCTATAATCCTGTGGCGTAATTATTTTCCAAGTTCTCAGCTGAGGAACCTGACCTTTATAAAAATTGAATTTTTTCCCGAATAACTCATTGCCACTAATAGAATTAAGGTTCTAATTCTGTTGTGATCTCTTTTTACCCCCAATAGAAACCATGTCCTCTCAAAAGAATTTTCATATACACTTTGAACCTCAACAGTGTTCTTTACAAATATTTCTGCAATTGGGTCTGTATGTATTAGTTTTATTCCCTGGCTTCAAAGTTTCTTGCGACTAAGAGTTATATATGATTTAATTCTTTATTCGTCTTACTTCACATAGCATAATAATAATAAAAGCCATAATACTGAATATCTATGAAGCACTAATACTGTATTATCAATTTTCATTTATGTTTTTCTTTGAAATAAAATAAAGCATCATGCAGAAAATAGATCTATTTAACCTATAATTGGTAACTATTACCAATTTTATAAGACAGGAATCTGAGAAATAGAGTCCCTAAGCTATTAAAAGAGGCACTCAGGAATTGAGCTAGATCAGCCTGCCTCTGAAGTTTACTCCTTTCCACTCAGCTTTGTTGCCCCATTCATTTAAACAACACCAGCTGAGCAACTACTATATGCCTCACGTGGTGCTCAGAGTTAAGATCAAGGAGATGGGCCAGGTACAGTAGCTCATGCCTGTAATCCCAGCACTTTGGGAGGTCAAGGCAGACGAATCACGAGGTCAAGAGATGGAGAGTATGCTGGCCAAGATGGTGAAACCCATCTTTACTAAAAATACAAAGTTTAGCTGGGCATGGTGGCATGCACTATAATCCCAGCTACTGAGGAGTCTGAGGCAGGAGAATCGCTTGAACCCAGTAGGCAGAGGTTGCAGCAAGCTGAGATTGCACCACTGCACTCTGGCTAGCCTGGTGACAGAGAGAGACTCCATCTCAAAAAAAAAAAAAAATATATATATATATAAAGCAGATGAAAAATTGCCCATTTGCTTTGCCCTTGGAGTTTTGGAAACAGGCAATTGAAAAGCTGTTCATTTAAAATGATCAACCATTTTCAATCATAACTTCCTCTGGACATATTGATTTTTTTAGCTATTTATTTTTTCAACAAATATTTACTAAGGTCTTAGTAGACTTCAGACACTATGCTTTAACAAACAAAACCTCAGCTCTACCCTCCCAGAACTCGTAGTTCAGTGATAAGACAATCAGGAACCAAGTGATTCCAGATGTGAGCAGAGTTAGATAAGGGACTATACACAGATAAACTGCAATGGCTTCAACCTGGAATGGGTGCCAGGGAAGATGTCTGTGTAGAAGGACTATGGAAGCTGCCAAGACCTAGCGTGCATGGGGAGATTGAGAAGAGCATTGAACGCAGAAAGGGAAGAAGATGCAAAACTACTGCAGTGGGAGGGAGAATATCACATTACAGGAAATAAAAGAATATTATAAAGTGTCTTGTATGAGGGGAAGAGGGATTAAAGAGGTAAGCAGGAGGCAGAGCTTGTTGCCACAAGGTTAAACAGTTGGGGCTCTACCAAAGGATATGGATAAACTCTGATTCAAATACATCTTGAGCCAACCTAACCTTTCAGATCTACCAAAACCAGAGAAAAGCCAACTCTGTCCACCTGTTTGTCCTATATGCCATTAAAAATGCATAGATATGCATACATTTACACATAATGGTACATAAAATTATCTAAAGGATTCAGTACTTGTGGATACTAATTGCAGGATTTTGTTACAGATTTTAGAGACAGCAGCAACCAGCTTTAATTTTCACAGCCCAGGTTGAGTTTTCAGTTTCACTCAGACAAAAATATCAGCTTTCCTTTGTGTCCTGAGTACGTTTCAGGTCCAAGTCACACAAGAGAATGGGAATCAAGACTTCCAATGCCATTTTCACAATCGCTTTCCTGATTATAATCATACTGCAAGATGTTATTTCAGAAATTATTTTATTGCTCCTCTGTCATTTTCAAAGTGATAACAAATACAAAAAAAAAAAAAAAAGCCTCATATGAGTACATGGTTTCACAGAGATCTACCAGGGATGTCTCTGATACTTTTCCTTTTTACACAATCAATGTTTCGTTTAGTTAGAGAGGGGCTTGAATCTATCAGACTGCTGAGAGCACCCCTTTGAAATCTTCAGGGTGATAATTTAAGTGAAATAGAAATAGAGGGAGGAGAAGGTCACATCCTTGGAAATCTTTTGTGATAAAGGATTTTCCTGGCTGTTTAATAAGATGGCACAGACGGGATCAGCATTACAATTAAGTTTGCAATCTTGTTGTACCTTGTGACTCTTTCTAAATATTATCTTTATTCTCCTTAGCTTCCTTGCAACAATGAGAGTGGTAAATTCCTCCGACACTCCTAACCTTGAGAGAGGACTTATTTGGCCTTTAAGTCCCAACTGCATCTAAGGAAAATACTGTTTATTTATTTAACTCTCCTTTTCTAGATACATGTCTGTAATGGAACAGAAGTTACAGATAGCTTTCAAGATTCATTAAGATTCCTCAATTCCCTTAGACCATAGCAACTCTGCTAAGTGGAAAATACAGTGGGAAAACCACAGAGTTTAAACTCAAGTGATCTTAAGTGTGAATTGTAATGTTGCCACTATTTAACTACAAGTCATTCAGCCCCTGTAAGTCTTAGTGTTCTCATTTAAGATGATTGGTTCTGAATAACATATGCAACATGCTAGTAAGTGCCCATATGCAGAAGTCTAATCAATATATGAAACTGTCTTCAGGCTAGCCGCGGTGGCTCATGCCTGTAATCCCAGTACTTTGGGAGGCCCAGGTGGGTGGGTCACGAGGTCAGGAGATTAACGCCAACCTGGCTAACACAATGAAAACCTACCTCTACTAAAAATACAAAAAATTAGCCGAGTATGGTGGCACTCACCTGTGGTCCCAGCTACTCGAGAGGCTGAGACAGGAGAATCACGTGAACCCAGGAGGTGGAGGTTGCAGTAAGCTGAGATCACACCACTGCACTCCAGCCTGGCTGACAGAGTGAGACTCTGTCTAAAAAGAAAAGAAAAAAAAAAAAAAGTAAATGTCATCTTACCCTCTAGTTCTCATATTCTTCAGGAATGTCCTTCCCTTTCACTCCTAGTTCAAGCTATTCTTTAGGTTCAGTTAAGTCTTACTCATGATAAGGATAATATCTGCCCTAGATAGAGAAAAGGATAAAATATGAATAACCATTTTTCTGACCATTTGGGATCTTTCCATCAAGAAAAGAGAACAAGTGTATGTGTGTCTAAATCAAACACAAGGCTGAAAATGTCATCACTCTGTTAAAGGAATGGAGAATTGTGAGGATAGAGGAGAGGAAAGTCAATTTCAGCTGCGAAGACAGGATAGATTTTCTGGGAAGGTGTTATCAGATCTTACTTTTGAGATATGGGTATGATTTATACCAGTAGAGATCATGGGTAGCAATAATGCAGGCCCTTGGTCTGCAATTACAAAGTCCAAAAATCTCTTAAAACTAAAAGTATTTTCACAGCTCAAATGCTAGCAAAACCTAAAATATATGCTATAGCCTTCACCAATTTTACCTAGTGTGAATATTTATATATTGTGCTCCAGAAATATTAATATATTTTGGCAAAAGAACGTTGTCTTTGGCCCTTCTAAGCACACTATATAAAATGCCATTACATTGGTTTATCTCTATAAAATACTTCTCTCGTGCCCCCATGAATTCTTCCACAGTTCTGGCCTATAGGTTTTAAATAAGGAATTTACTGTGGTTCTTTAGTATAGGCAGAAATAATAATACAAAAATTTATGTAAATATACAAAAATCTAGAGTCTGTTAAAATAATATCAAAGCATTCAGTGTTACTGGAAAGATTAGTGGGTGGCTAGGATGGCAAAGATCATGAAAGAATTTCATTTTTTCAGTAACCAGTACTTATTGAGTTATTTCTGTACTACAGGTGTAATTTTAGAGGTTGAGAATCTAGTCGTGAATGTTTCAAACCATTGTGATATGGTAATGGGATTCCTTTCTAAGTTCCCCATCGTTTCAGAATGGTGGCAGTCTACCAGTGGTCTAGGTGGCAGTGCAGGATAGCATGTAACGGAGGCACACAGAGGTTAAATACGATGCTTCAGCTTTTGTACCCATTAAGCAACAGAGACAGGAAACTGAAGTCAGGTAGGCTGGCATTGAGAGTGCATGCTCATAACCCCATGACACTATTCGTTTTGTATTTAGAAACATGCAGGAGAGACATTAACTATCTCTGTGGGATTTGATGACGGTGTCACAGAAGGCTTGCCATAAGCTGTATCACAAAGGATGAATAAGACATGTTGCCATAGAAGACAGGATCGGGTCACAAGGTAGAGATGAGCTCTCCGATGTGGGGATAGGCAGGTAGCACAGTGGATGAGAACATGCCCTCCGTCAGTCCCCAGTCTCTGGTTTCTACTCCTTACCTGTGAGGTGATCTTGGTTAACTTTCACCTCTTTTTATCTCATTTTTCTCATCCTTCAACTGGAAGTAATAATTGTGCCTCCATTTTAAGGATTAAATTAAATGAATTGCTAGATGTCAAACTTCTTGGGGCAGTGCCTGGCACATACAGCTGTGACAGACACAAAGTCCTTTCTCCTGTTGACTATTTGCATTGCTTCTTTTGCATAATATTTGCTACACTTTAAAATTATGCAACTATTTGTATTTGTTTCATGCCTGTCTCCTCACTCCTCTGGAGATTGTAAACACCATCACACAGGACCTACTCTGTTTTGTTCAGCACTCTCCCTAATGCAAGTGTCTTATATATAGTAGGTTTCAAAAATATATGCTAAAAGCTGAGTACATAAATGCATGAGCAGAAGACACAGATAATTAGTCAGTGTACATATTTTAACAGACAAGTCATTTAGCTTTCCCTTCTTCTTTGTCATCATACATTTTTACTTTTTTTTTTTTTTGGAAACCCGGGGCACTGAATGACTTACGTCTTAAAACTTTTTCTCCAGGGTGGTCTATTTCTGAGCTGAGTTCCTGCATTGATTTAAGAAAAAAGGTTTCTTAATATAGACCCCCAAGACTAATTGCATTGTCTAGGCATATTGGATAAGGATTTAATTTCACACATCACAAACGATCAGCATCAAATTGTCAGAGTCATATTTTATACCTTCTTTATAGAGATATTTAATCTTCTTAGCCCACTTTCACAGCCCACTACTCTGAAACAAGGTTCAGTTAGAGCCTAATGGGGAAAAAAGAAAGGTAGAATGACAAAAGAGAAAATATTAAATGGTCACTCCATCACGGATTTCAGGAAAGCATACATGTCCTGAAAAGTTGCTGTAACTTTAGACCCAGATTCAGGCAGAATCCCATGAAGCCGCCTGTGACGATGTGCAGCTTCTAGCATCTGCCCCAATTTTATCTACAAAGCGTCTAAATACAGACTACAAAACAGAACTAAACCAATCACCTGGATCTACAGGAACTCCTGTGTTTTCACCGTTTCAAAAACCAGCATCCTCTAGACGTTCAGGGGCTAAATCATTCCATCAAAATCACACAGTGGGTTTCTAAAAAGCAGTTAGAGGAAGAGACTTTCAGTTCTACAGAATGCCACTTTTCTGCTGGGTGCTTCTGCACTGAAACCAAAAGCAACAATTCCATTACTTTCTGATATTCCTAAAATCCATTTCTTCCTCTTCGTTCCCATTGAGTGTTTCTCTTGGGGATAACTTCAATTTTTAGTTGAATGCTTGTTAGAGTAGGTTTCAGCAGGCCTCCCCGCTTCTTCCCCTTCTCTCTATGACCCCACCTCATCACCAGAGTATTCTTTCTAAAATGCAAATTCGTTTACAGCTTTTTAAACTACCCATCTTCCACATAGGATAAAATAAAAATGTTTTAGTGTCAGAAAATGTCCTTAAATGTGGAAACGGGCCACATTTCCCAGCTTTTTTCTTCCTTTCCAGACTTGGTTCCAATAGCACCACATGAAAAAGTCTCTGAACCCCCTGAAGAGCCTTGACCTCTTCCTCTTCTATGACCTATTACAGTTTGTATTTTGCCTCAGTTGTGTGAGTCATTATTCTGACCTCAGCAATTTATTTGTTTGCCTTTTTGTCTGTTCATGCTATGATCTCCTTGAGACTTGTGACCCATATTATTCGTGTGAAATGAATCAATTGTTTCTTTAATCAGCTAAGCTCACTTGTGCATCTTTAGTCACAGTGGGTTGGATAGGGAGTTATGCTGATCTAGACTAGATTCTCTCAGATGTTTGGGGCTCAACTGGCTATACCTTGTTTAGAAGAGCTTTGACTGACACAAGTGGGCTTTCCCTCATGTGATATCTCATCCTTCAGTAGGCTAGTCCAGGTAATGAAGTAAGATAAATGTTTAAAGTCTCTTGAGGCCTAAGCTTAGGGCTTGGTCAATCATCACTTCCATTGCTTTCTATTAATTATTAGCTCGTAAGGTCAAAAGATAAACCCAATTAAGAGAGTGTGTGTGGGGCGGATCATTGTACCTCTTGATAGAAAGAAAAACAAGGACACATGGCAAAGGTCATAGTTACAAGAACAGATGAGGAATTGAGGCTCTTTTTGTAATTAGTCTATTATACCTCTTGAGTAAACCAAAACATTGTCATGCTTCTTCCCTGAGCATTCAGGACACCCTGGTGCAGAACAGTGAATCGTGTAATCTGGCCGATTTGTAGTAGCTATTAGAATTTAATTTGTAATTGCTAAAATTTTCTAAAAGCAAAGGAAATATTTGCAGGGATACTTATAGTAAGACAGCTGATTTATGAACTAGTTGAATAACAGATGTTATCAATGATTATGAAACTATACAATAGCTAATGCCTTATGGATTATATGCCACAGGAGGTAGATGCTTTGGTTCTTATTTTGCATATAAGAAGAGAAAGGTGGGGCTGGGTGCAGTGGCTTACTCCTGTAATCCCAGCACTTTGGGAGGCTTAGGCGGGCGGATCGTGAGGTCAAGAGATGGAAACCATCCTGGCCAACATGGTGAAACCCCGTCTCGACTGAAAATACAAAAAACAATTAGCTGAGCACAGTGGCGCATGCCTATAGTCCCAGCTAGTCAGAGGCTGAGGCAGGAAAATTGCTTGAACCAGGAGGCGGAGGTTGCAGTGAGAGATCATACCACTGCACTCCAGTCGGGCGTCAGAGGGAGACTTCGTCTGAAAACGAAAAACAAACAAACAAAAAAACGTGAGGCTCTGGGAAGTTAAAGAGAGGCCCAAGGTCATGCAAGTGGTCCTTTTGGGAGAACTCAAGACTCAAAAACACAGATTTTAAAAATTTTACTCTAAGTTTTAAGCTCTGTCCTGGTATTCCTTTGGTGTTTAAAAGGCTATTTAGAGTGACTTACATCTAACCATCATTTACAAGGTGGTCATTATCTTAGTGCTAAAGGTTGTCAGGGAAGGAACATCTGGGTAAGAGATTTAGTTTACGTGAAAATCTTTTCTAGTTTACTCACCCTTGCAAGGACAAAAGCCAATTTCTTTTGCAGCCATAGTTACTGTTTATTCTTTCAATAAATTTCATGTTCTCTATGCAGTTCATCAGATGCTGCTTTCTTCAGGGATGCCAATCAAAAGTCTGAAAGTTTATTTCGTTGCATAAACACTACCTTGAAAAGTGGGGAGGGGAAAGTTCTTCTTATCCTGAAAATTTTTAGCTCTTTGTTAATCCAAAAAGCTGAAAATATTTCAAGTCAAACATGGCCACGTACCATCTGGCTGAGTTAGAAGTTTACTTAGTAATCTCCTTATCAGCCAAACATCTGGAAGTCTAGATAAGTCCTATATGTAAGAAGCCAGTGTCAACTTGTTTCCAGATAATAGCAGTGAGAAAAATTGTATTAGAAAAGAAGGGGTTCATCAGGAGAAGTTAATTTGGGAATTTTGCTAGCATGCACTGAACTCTCAATACCACTGAGTTTATTATCCACAGAACCAACTAGAGACTTTAAGGATACTTTGTGTGCCATTCACTGGGATGAATTATTTGTGTGTAGTTTTCAAAGTGTTTTCTCCACAAGGATTTGTTCAAAACTCTAAAAGGTGATACTACTGTATTTTGCTTTATGCAATGGTTGTGTCATTGCAGAACTGCCTGCAAATTGATTTTTTTTTCCTATTGTAAATGGAAATCTAATTGAAATACACTAGGGGGGAATTTGCTAGTTCAAGAAATCCTTGTATGGTGTGAAAATTGCTTTTTCTCTTGAGAATAAGTACTCATTAATGTATCTATTTTGTGAATTTAAATTTTTGTGCAATAAGCTTCATGTAGCTGTGCTCATCTGTGTACCTTAGGGCACCTGGGAAAAATGCATTTACATCAATTTTGTAATAGGCTTTTTCTGGATAGCTCACACTCACAAACTACATGAGAATTTTTCAACTTGAAAACATCCCACTTATTATTGAAGTGATTATGAATACCTGTATCTAACTCTTCAACTAAACTGTGACTAGTTGAGAGTCAAAACCTCCTCAAATTCATCCTCTGAATTACTGCTATAAGGCAGAAAGACATGAGTAAGGCAGAAAAGGTGTTACAGTAAATTGATATAGCAATTTAAACACCAACTCTGTATGGCCCTTCAGATATTTCCTTCACTCAGTCACATGTGGAAAGCAGTTCTGCATAAAAGAATAATGAGTTTTGGACTTGGAAGAACAGCGACAAGTCACTTAGCTTGTTTGAGCACCAGTTAGCTTATGTATGAAAAACTTGGCATAGACTTGCATGTAGTTTGTATCCAAGAAACAGGCTGTTGCTGCGATTGTCACTGCTGGCATTGTTCTTGTTCGTACTCTTTCGGAGAGCATGCCTTTCGTTTCCTGGATGACTCAGTGGCCAACCCTAGACAGGAGAAGATAAAGGCATGCTCTGCAGCTCTTTGCCACTTCCTATTTCTCTGGAGTAGTCATTCTTCTCAATCTTTAGGTTGTCTAATTTTATTCTCTGGCTTAATATTATGATAGCAGTAGTGTTTCCACAGTCTCTTGGCTTAACGCTGGGAGGTGACCTGCTCATCTTTAGACCAGTGATGTGGGCTTCATGTCCTTTTTTATACGCAGACACTAAGGCTTTGAAGTAAAACGCTGTTCCATTTACTAATTGTATGACTTGGGGTGAGTTATTTAACCTCTTTAATTCTCAGAGTTCTCATCTCTAAAACAGAGCCCAAAGAAAACCTGCTCTTAGATGTGTTGGAAAGATTAAACAAAATAATGAGTATAAAATATTTAGCAGACTACCTAGTACCTAGGGAGCACATAGTAAATGTGGTTATTGTAACATTCAGGAGGGAATGCTTATCATACCCCACATCCAGATCCCTAGACTCGCAATCATCTGATGACTTTCCTTAAAGAGAGTCTGGTATTTCTTTGCTTTTACGTCACCTTTTCACCTTCAAGCATCTATAATAACATAGGTGTATTACCATTCTTATTCACGATTTTTAACAGTCTTTTATGCATTTTATGATGCTCTTAAAACTGTGACCCATTTAATCTTGCCAAAGAAATATATATGTAATTGAAAATGCATATGCTAGTTCTCTACTCAAAACTTCCTGGTTTCAAGGCTATTTTTGATTCTGTCCCTTTTTCCGTCTCCAGTCTCATTGCCTGCATGGTATGTACCCCTGCTCCATGCTCGGTGAATGATGCCTATTTCTCTAAAGTATTCTTCTTTCTGACTTCAGTGCTAATGCGTAGTTTGCTTTGAATGTGTTTTCTCCTCTCATTCTCTCAATAGCCTTCTTCAAGGCTCAGCACCTTCTCTCCTGCGACTCCTTCCTTGACTCTAATTGATCACCATCTGAAGATTTGTTTTCCCCTCTGCACCATTTGCTTATCAACATTAGAGCACTATTCCTTTCACATTGAACTTGAGAGTCCGCCTCTTATTCTCTCATCTTATAATGCATTTTTAGCTTTTATATTCCCAGTGCATAGCACAGTGCTTGGGCGTACTATGTTCTCACGCTCAACCTGAATCTCTTTTTCTTCCTTTCTTTACCTTTCTGTGTGTATTTGTGTGTGTATGCATGTGCATGCACGTACACGTTTTCATTTAATAAGGAAGTTGTTCAATGTCATGTGGATTTTGTTTTCTCTAACAGTTACCACACTCCAGGGTAAATACCACATAATGTAAACAAATTAGAGGAGCTCTTATCTTAGCATTTAGTTCCTAGACACATATTCCCATGAAATAGGCAGATACTAGAACAGACATTTTCTCTAAATAGTACAATGTGCATTCACAGCTGTAAAATCAATACACCATTTACTGAGAGTTAGCTTTATCTGTTGTGTGTGCCGTATTACAAATGACTTTATACAAATGTGATTGAGCTTGACTTTCCAATTCATGAAAATTGTTCATTAAAATTATTTCTCATTCTTACTGAAGAATGTGCCTTCAATAAACAGCATAATCTTAAGATTTACTTTAAGAAACAATTTTCACAGAAATGTCTTTGTTTAGATACTTGGGAATTCCATGCAGCCATCTATGCATTGAAGTTGAACATATACGATATTGTTCAAATGAATAATTCTTACTAAAAAATGTCATTGAAAGCTAATAGGTTCAAAATAATTTTTAATTGTTAGTTTTATTTTACAGGTGTCAACTTGGCTGTACAACAGACAATTATTTTTAAATTTTTAAACATGGAGTAAATGAATGCTCACCTATAAGATATAAATAACTAAGTCATATTAAATATTAGTTTTCCTGATCACATTTTTATTTAAAAAATATTATTGATGGCTTTTTTTCTTCTAAAAAAAAAGGAAAATGTTTGTGTATCAGCCATTACTTCCTCATGATTTGTCTTGCACTGTTCCTTCTAACCATAGTCTACACGCATCCTTTTATGCATACATATACCCATATTCCCCATATACTTTGAAACTATGAGGTTTTAAAATATTTTCGTATAAAATATACTTCACATGTCCAGAAGAACTTTTCTGTTTATATATCACATACTTTAATAAGTAAAACATTAACAGTACTATTGAATTACAATTCTTTTATTTTTTATTAAATTTTCATTTTTTAATGTTAAAGGGTTATATGTGAATGTTTGTTACATGGGTATATTGCCTAGTGGTGGGGATTTGGCTTTTAGTGTCCCTGTCACTCAAATATTGAACATTGAATCCAATAGATAATCGTTCAACTTTTATCCCCTTCCTACTTCCCCACTTTTGAGACTCCAATATCCCTTATACTACTCTGTATACTTTTGTGTACCGATAGCTAAGTCCTCACTTATATATGAGAGCATGCAATATTTGATTTTCTGCTTCGGAGTTAGTATACTTTTGATAATGGCTTCCAGCTCCATTCATGTTGCTGCAAAAACAGGAATTCATTATTTTTTGTGGCTACATAGTATTCCATGGTGTCTATATAATACATTTTCTTTATCCAATCATCCATTGATGAATACTAGGATTAGTTTCATGATTGCTATGATGAATAGTGCTGCCATAAACATATGAGTGCAGATGTGTTTTTATATAATGTTTTATTTTTCCTTTGGGTATATACCCAGCAGTGGGATTACTGGGTCGAACGGTAGCTCTATTTTTAGTTCCCTAAAATATCTCCATATTGTTTTCCATAGAAGTTGAACCAATCTACATTCCCACCAACAGTACACAAGCATCCCCTTTTCTCCACATCCACACCAACATCTGTTACTTTTGGCCTTTAATAACAGCCATTATGACTGGTGTAAAATAATATATCAGTGTGCTTTTAATTTGCATTTCTCTGGTAATTACTGATATTGAGAATTTTTTCATGTGTTTCTTGGCCACTTGTATTTCTTCTTTTGAGAAATATCTGTTCTTGTCCTTAGACCAGTTTTTAATGGGATTGTTTCTTGTTGAGTTGAGTTCTTTGAGTTTCTTGCAGATTGCGGAGATTAGTCCTTTGTCAGAGGCATATTTTGCAAACGTTTTCTCCCATTCTGTAGGTTTTCTATTTACTTTGTTGATTCTATTGCTGTGAAGAAGATTTTTTGTTTAATGAAGTCCCATTTGTTTATTTTTGTTTCCGTTGCATTTGTTTTGGGATCTCTGTCATAAATTATTTGCCTAGGCTGATGTCCAGAAGTTTTTTTAGGTTTCTCTTCTACTAATAAGACTTTTACAATTTATATTACGTACATTTGCAAGTCTCACCTTTAAATCTTTAATCTGTCTTAAGTTAAATTTTGTATATGGTGAAAGATAGACGTCCAGTTCCATTCCTCTGCATATGGCTAGTCAATTATCCCAGCACCATTTATAGAATAAGAAGTCCTTTTTCCACTATTTATTTTTGTCAACTTTATTAAAAGTCAGTTGGCTGTAGGTATGTGACCTTATTTCTGGCTTCTCTGTTATGTTCTATTGATCTCTTTCTAAATTTTTATCAGCACCATGCTGTTTTGGTTTCTATAGCCTTGTAGTATAATTTGAAGTCCGTAAGACACCTCCAGAATTGTTCTTTTTGAATTGCTTTGGCTATTAAAAATTTTTTGGCTCCATGTGAACTTTAGGATTGCCTTTACAAATTCTGTGGAAAAAGACATTGACACTTTATTATGAATTGTGTTGAATCTGTAGATTGCTTTAGGTAATATGGTCATTTAGATGATATTGATTCTTCCAATCCATGAGTACAGGATGTTATTCCATTTTTTTAATGTCATCTATGATCTCCTTAACCAGTGTTTTATAGTTCTTTTTATAGAGATCTTTCACATCCTTGGTTAAAGGTAATCCTAGGTATTTTATATCTTTGTGGCTATTTTTTTTTTTTTTTGAGTTTTTTATTTGGTTGTCGGCTTGAACATTATTGCTATATAGAAATGCTACAAATTCTGTGTGTTGATTTTCTTTCCTGAGACTTAACTGAAGTTGTTTATCAAGTCAAGAAATCTTTTTGGGGAGTCCTTAGGGTTTTCTAATTATCAAATTATGTCATCTGCAGAGATAATTTGACTTCTTATCCAATTTGGATGCCTTTTATTTGTTTGTTATGCCTAAGTATTCTGGCTAGGACTTCCAGTACTATGTTAAACAGGAGTTATGAGAGCAGGCATCCTTTTTTGTTCCATTTCTGGGAAATATTTTAAATTTTTTTGCATTCAGTATGATCGCTGTGGGTTTGTCATAGATGGTGCTTATTAGTTTGAGGTATGTTCCTTCAATGTCAAGTGTGTTGACAGTTTTTATCATGAAAGGATGTCAAATTTATCAGAGGTTTTTCTGCATCTGTTAAGATAATTATAAGGTTTTTTGCTTTTACTCCTGTTTATGTGGTGAATCACATTTATTTATTTGCATATATTAAACCATCCTTGCCTCTCTGGAATAAAGTCCACTTGATCATGATGTATTAACTACTTGATGTCCTGTTGAATTCAGTTTGCTGGTATTTTGTTGAGGATTTTTACATCTATGTTCATCATTGGCTTGTATTTTTGTTATGGCCGTCATGTCCTTATCTTACTTTGGTATCCAGGTAATACTAGATTTGTAGAACGAGTTAAAGAGGGATTCCTCCTCTTCAATTTTTGGGAATGTTTTAAGTAAGATTGATATCTCCCCTTGTTTGCACATCTGGTAAAATTTGGCTGTCTGGTCCTAGGCTTTTTTTTTTTTAATTGGAATATTTTTAATTGCTAATTTGATTTCATTACTCATTATTGGTTTGTTCATGATTTCTAGTTCTTCTGTTTCAGCCTTGGGAAGTTTTATGTTTCCAGGAATGTATCCATTTCCTCTAGGTTTTCTCATTTGTGTGCATAGAGTTGTTTTTTTGAATTATAATTTAGTCGCATTTTATTTTACATTTACTACATATGTATGTATCTATAAGAAACTGCTTATAAATGTGTCCATTAAAATTGTCTCCACTTTTTTTTCATCCAGCAAACATTAGGAATATGGGATTTATATATGTTGAAGCATGTGGCTATATAGTTCACTCATTATTAATTCTGTATAGTATATTAGTATAAGGATAAACTATATGTAATTTAACCATTTTTCTGTTGATAGGCATTTAGATTATTTATCCTCATTCTTGTTAATAACGATGCTGTCATATGACCATTTGTATATTTGTCTCTGGTATACATAAGCAATGTATTTCCTATGCTATAACTCCATGGAAGTTAAATTGCTGATTGTAGGATATGTGGATCCTCAAAGTTACATGATGATAGAAAACTATTTTCTAAAATAGTAGTACTAATTTTACTTCTACTAGCATAATCTAAGTTATTGTTGCTTTATAATCTTGCCAAAACTATTTTCTAAAATAGTAGAACTAATTTTACTTTTACTAATATAATATAGGTTATTGTTGCTTTATAATCTTGCCAATGCAGGGCACTGTCAGGCGTAAGTAATTACTAACCTGGTATGATTAGAATGAAATGGGATCTACTTGCAGTTTTTATTTGCCTTTTAATTAATGAGGGTACATACTTTTCATATGTTCAGTCATCGTTCCAGTTGCTTACTCTATCAGATGTCTGTTTACGTATTTTGCCCATTCTTTTGTTGGTTTGGTTATCTTTTTCATACAGTGCTAGCAGTCCTATACGTGTTAAGAATATTAATATCTTATTAGTAAATATGTTGCAATTATCATCTAGTTTGAGGCTTACACTTTTATTATCTTTATAGTAATTTTAGAAGAATACATATTATTAATATTAAAACTATTGAATTTGTCCATTCTTCCCTCATTAAATTGTGCTTTGTATTTATTTTTTTTTTTGAGATGGAGTTTCACTCTTGTCGCCCAGGCCGGAGTGCAGTGGCATGACTGCAGCTCTCTATAACCTCCACCTTCACCTCCAGGATTTGAGCAATTCTCCTGCCTGAGCCTCCCAAGTACCTGGGATTACGGGCATGTGCCACTATGGCCAGCTAATTTTTGTGTTTTTAGTAGAGATGGGTTTTTGTCGTGTTGGCCAGGCTGGTCCCAAACTACTGACCTCAAGTGATCCACCCACCTTGGCCTCCCAAAGTTCTGGGATTACAGACTTGAGCCACTATGCCTGGCCTGTGTATTTTAACCTTAATAAATCCTTTCCTTTTTTTTTTTAACCAAGGAGGTAAAGGTATTTTCTTACCTTTTCTTTTAATAATATTAAAATTTTACTTTTCGCATTTTAATTTTGTAATCTGAAATTGTTTGTATGATATTTGGTAGGGATTATTGAATTTTTTCACATTAACCAATTTTGTTTATACCATTACTGAAATTACTAAATAATACATTTTTTTCCCCAATGATCTGCCATTTCACATCTGCTATATATATAAAGTTTCCATACATTCCTGGGTCTATATTTTATTTTTTTATTTTGTTTTATTGCTTCTCTATTGCTACATAAATCCTTATAACAATCCATATATCAATTATTATGGTTTTATAGTAAGTCTTTATAGGTTATGCGGAATAGCATCTATCTTGTTTTGCTTCAGAAGTGTCTAGGTCATTCTAGACTCTCTGTTATTTTATATAAAGTTGTTTTAATTCCTTTGTTAATTGACAAAACTAGTTTAAATTTTTACTGAAATTGTATCAAACCTGTTCATTATAGAGAACTGATACCTTTAAATTACCAAGTCTCAATGAGTAAAATAATTTATCCAATTATTAAATATTTTTGGATTTTTGGATTCTACTTTTATGTCTCAGCTGAGATGTAACTAACATACAATAAACTACACATATGCAATTTGTAATTTCGTAGATTTTGACATATTTATACATCATGAAAGTATTACCACAATCAAAATAATGAGCATATCCATCACCCTCAAAAATTTCATTAGGGCTCTTTCTACCCCTCCCTTCCATCTTTAAGAAGATTTATTTTTTTTCCATAGGCTGTAATTTAAAATGTTTTCATATTTTTTTGATTGGCTTTTGTTAACACTATACTTCATACATAACAGTGTTTATCACCATCAATCATCATCATCATCAAAATGTTTGTTTAGATTTCACTTCCATATGTTTCTTTAGTTTTTATCCTTATTCTGTCTTTATCATAGTTTTTCCTTGTATAATTATTTTTTATTTCATAATTAAGATGTTATTGTTTATGTTGAAGATCAGTATATAGACGTTTCAATTTGCAAACAATTCTTAATATACATACCAAAAATCTAAAAAACCGTATGTTATAATTATTTTAAAAACTTATTCAGTGACTTTTCAGCTTAAAATTTGAAGGCAAATTTTCCTTAACAGGCTATCAAGTACCAGTATCTTCACGTGTTGATAAACTGTTACATACGTCACAGCAATTCACAATTTAAGAGCATATATACTGCATACTCACATTTTCAATTTCTGCAGCACATTAACAAAATTATTAGAAAAAAACAGGACTACCACGATCAAAGATGTTACAGAGTACACACAATTCTGATAGAGAGAGCCATGATAAAGGAGTGGTTTTCTTTAGGAAACAGTTCTACCAAAAATCAGCAGGGAACTAGAAGTAATTTAAAATGTTCACAACCTTAAATGCAGGACTGTGAGGCCATATTGCCATTTAGCATGGTATTGAAACTGCCTCCCATCTATGGATATTAAAATGACAATTCAGATAGTCAAAGCCTCCCATAATTTAATATCTCCCACATAATTTTCTGGTTATACCAAAATAAATAACCAATGAGTGATTTTGCCTCCTAAAAAAAGCATTGACACTTTTAAAAAACTGGAATGAGGTGTGGCCAGGCGTGGAGGCTCATGCCTCCAATCTCAGCACTTTGGGAGTTGAGACAGGTGGATCACTTGAGGTCAAGAGTTCAAGACCACCCTGGCCAACATGATGAAACCGTGTCTTTACTAAAAATACAAAAATTATCTGGGCATGGCGGCAGTTGCCTGTAATCCCAGCTACTCAGGAGGTTGAGGCAAGAGATTCACTTAAACTTGGGAGGCGGAGTTTGCAGTGAGCCAAGATTGCACTCCAGCCTGGGAAACAGAGCCAGACTCTAGCTCAAAAAAAGAAAAAAAGAAAGAAAATAAGTGGAATGAGGTGAGAGTCCCTCCTTCTCAAAAATGTTCCTATAGCTAATAAAAAATTTGTATTTACAATATAGTTGGTAAAAATTTCCTCTGGGTTGTATAACAAGAGACAAGGACTGCTGATAAAATAGGGTAGATGATATTATGATATTAATCAAACTTGGCTTCTTTCTCTCCTGCTTTACCAGAAGCCAGGCTCTCCTTGGTTTTAGTTTCTTTGTTTTTCTGCAGGTAAATCTTTAGTTTCTTGGTTAGTCACTTCAGCCTGTTTTCCCTTTAATCCGTTTCTGTTTGTGCTTTTTTTGTCTGAAGATGCATTTTCTTCCTGCTGCCTTTTTTTGTCTACATTTTCACCTTTGCAGAAACAGGTTTAGCTGACAATCACTCCAATCTCCTCCTGGGCTCTTCCTTCACCCCACCTCTGCTGAGGTAACCTTACTCTTGGGCATCCCAGTAGCAGGAGGGCCATGCTGGGTCCCTAAGTTGGGCTGCCTGGCCACTCCCACTCCTCCATGGGTGGAGCTGCTCTGGATGTACTTTAATTCTTCCTTAAGTAGATCGTTTCAGAAATTTCTTTAGTAAAATAATATTAATTTATCCTAAAGATACTGTTATCCTTGTTTTTAAGGATAATTTTGTTGAGTATTCAATTCTCATTTAATACTTATTTATCCCACCATTCTCAGCATATCATTTCACTGCGTTCTGATTTCCTTTGTTGCTGTGGAAAAGTCAACTTTCACTCCAATTGTTTTGCATTTAGACAACATGTATTATTTCTTTTTTTATTTTTAGCTTAGTTGTCACTAGTAGTCTACAATTTTACTCAGATGTGTCTAGATGTAGATATTTTTGAAAATTTATACTCTTTGAGGTAGTGTGATTACTGAATCTAATAGTTTCTGTTATTCAATAAATCCTTCAATATTCTCAGCTTTTGACTCTATGAATATTTCTTCTGTTTTTCTACCACTGTCTTCTAGAATGCCAATTAATTTTATATCCTGTCTATTCCATAACTTTAAAAATATTTTTCACTTCTCTGACTTGTTGAACTTTATTTTTTTATTTTTTCTGGTTTATTTTTCAATATTCTCCCTGGTTGTGTTTAATATACTATATATTCTCATTATTATTATTAAATAATTGTAATTTTTATGTTATAATTACTGTACTTAATAGCTTCAAATATATATTCAATTTATCAAATTTTTTCTAAATTATTAATATCTTTGATGAGTATAATAAAATTACTATTACTGGTACAGTTAACATTTTACCATCATCATATTTGATATATCTTGTGTGATCCTATATTATCCTCTTTTTATGATTCCTGATATAAGAACATTAATTTCTTTCAATTTTGAGAATATGTGATCCACTTTAAAATTTCTTCTTTGCGTTCATATTGTTTTATTCATCATGAAGCATGATCTCTTAGTCTTTGTTTTTGCTTACTAATAGGGGAGTTTGAAAGATGAAGAAGCATTTATCTAATAACTCCATTATTCTATTTTGTAATACTACTTCTTAGATTCTATTTTAATTCATTATAGTCTTCACCCTATCATATCACTGTCATTTAAGAAACCATTTCCTATGCTTTACAGTATATTTTCTGTCTGTTTAATTCAGGCACTAGTGCCACTGGGCAATGCTGTTTACCTAACACCAAACTGGGGTAGGTAGGTGGCTTCACGGTCACCAACGGGTTTGTATTAATGTTCAGGATAAATTCCATAACACATCACAACACAGGTTAAGGAACAGGCTTCATTAAAGATACTTATAAAGCAATATTCATGAAGAAGACAAGACCTAGGTTTCCAAATCTATCTTTATCCACTTGAGAAGATAAACTGGGACCACCGGCCTTTGCTGGACATACCATGCATGTGCATTTCACAAGAGCAACCTGGATCCCCATCTAATTATACACTTTTTAATATGATAAATATGAGAAAGTAGCCTTGTCAATGGATGGATGAAGAGAGTACTAGGCTACCAAGTTGTCTCAGTTCATACATAATTTCTTCAAAGAACTTGTTTAGAAATGCCAGCTGCCCCATCCTAGGAATGTGGTAGGCCCTCTTAACAGAGAAAGGAAGGCACTGATCTCTCAGAGGATTGTTGTGAATATTAAATAAGATAGAGAATTTAAAAATGCTTAGTTCATGATAGGTATCGGCAAACATTAGGTCTCATTTCCCAATAAGGTATACGTATGTGTATAAATATATGCACATGTTTAGGATGTGATATTCTTCCATTTATCACCAAAAAGAGCAATAGATTATTTGTGAAGACACTTTAGAAATTTTGACTCTCATTTAGAAAATACCTATTCCTGAGGCTGTTTCTAGATATTGTCAAGTAAATTCAGATGTAGGTAAGACAGGACTTTATTCTAAAGGAGTATGGCAATGGGGACAGCTCCAAGCATCAGATCTGCAAGCATCTCACAAGAGGCAGAAAAGGGCTGTGTTTTTTATGGAGGAGCAAACAAGATTAGAAGGAAGGTGGGAGGAATAGTGGAGAATAGCAAAATCAGATTCAAGCTTAGGGAACGTTTCAGCCAGAAGTCAGCCTGTTCTTAGGAGGGGCATAAACGGGGTTTGCATGTTGGCTCAGACTGAAGGCAGAGCAGAGTCCGAGAGCTAGGGAAAGGAGAGAAACTTAAAGTTGTGATGGAATTCCTGGAACCCAGGAGGCAAAGGTTGCAGTGAGCCGAGATTGCACCGGTGCACTCCAGGGTGACCTAGTGAGACTCTGTCTCATAAGTAAATAAATAAATATTTTAAATAAAGCCTTGTTTTAACCAATTAAAAAAAAAAAGAAAATACCTATCAATTTAATATAATACAGCTCTTTACGTTTTACATGCTTCAAAGAACTTTATATAAGCCATCCCATTTGATATTCACCATGACCATCTAACGGAGTGCTAGTATTGTTTCCATTATACAGAAATGAAAATAAACGTTAAGGAAGCAATGTAGCTCTGGTGGCGCAAAACTCAACCCAAAGGCACCCACTTGGTTTCAAATGTTTAGGGTCAGCAAAGATCACATTCATTTACTGGGAGCTCATTCCTGTCTTGTTAGGAATGTTTAGGCATTAGGATTTATCTCCAAGTGATTCATGCCTATTTCATGCCGGCAGCTAGAGCAAAATGCAACATAAGAAGCCAGGCTAGCAGCCAAGAGGTCTGGGCTCCAATTTCATTTTTCCCTAATCAGCAATATGACCAAGTCAGGCCTCCACTCTTAAATGAAGGTCATATCTCATAGGTTTTTATGGGGATCAAATTAAGTAATGAATGTGTTACTATAGCTAGTTGATCAATAAGACTTACAAGTGATTATTCCCCCATGGAATTTGGAAATTGTTTTTTGCAAAGGATATAAGGTATCAAATATTTTACATCTCCACATAAAATTAGACCCTGTGATGCATATTTAACGTATCCTCACATTAAAGGAAAGGCAATATTTGTTACAATCCAAACAAATCAACAACAAAACAAATATATGATGTGACTAGGGTTCTTGTATTGAAAGCTACCAAAAGAACTTTATCTGAAATCATCCAACATTGATGTAGGCTTTTTGAATATGAAGGGCATTATGTCAGGGGACATAATATGTTATAAGAAGAACTTGGTAAATGTTCTTGAATTTTCAGTTTTACTCAAATATTGAAGTGAAAACATTTCAATATTAAAACTAGCAAATATATGTTATGAAGTAGAAATCTATATTTGCAGGGATTTTTGAGAGAGAACATGAACCTGCAAAGAAAGGAGATGGTGATGAATGGCTTTTCTTTGCTACAAAGTTACCCTGGGGTTCTTGATTCACTTTCCTCTACTCTGAGAGCTATTTTTATAAAGTCATTGTAATTGTGGCATTGAGAACGAGGATCAGATCTGGATTCAGCTGGCCAGGCTCAAGTCTTGGCTTTACCACTTGCTACTTTTGACTTCAGGTAAATGACATAACCTCTCTGGGCCTATCATCTCATCTGTAAAGTCAGGATAATACTACCTGTGCCATAGACTAGTTGTGAAGATTTAATTAAATTATGGGAAAATAGCACTTGTGACAAGGCTTGCTACGTACACATCAAAATATAAAAGTTTATTAAATATTATCTTCATTGTCATTATTGTCAGAGAGATAAAGATCTGAGTTGAAATTCCAGAATGCTTGTTTTATTTTTCCTTCCAATATTCATGAAATAATGGACAAAAGTTTTCTACTAACTAGGAATGATATGGTCTCAGCTAGAAATGAATGACCTGTCCAGGAGGCTTAGTTGAAGAGTTCAGTGACGAGGCTATTTTGAGACAGGTGCTCATAGTTAAGGGGGCCACGGAGGGGGGAGGTGCAAAGCGGCAGCTCCAGGATAGCAGCCAGGGGAAGCCATTGCCACCCTCAGGCCTGTGACGGCTGACTTGAGGCCTCAGCTTGACTGCATTCAGGGACACTGCAATAGCTGGTAGAGCATTATTTATTCTCAGCCCTTCAGACAACACGCAGCCCATTCCTTTCCTTTTCTGTTAAAAAGGGAAACCCAGGTGGTTTTGCTTTGGATTTTAATGTTTGGGCTGCCCCAGGTGTACCTGTGAGAGTAGTTATCAGAACAGATTGGCCTGTGAGCCAGTGAACTTCGTGGCGAAGCTCCACCCTGAACACGGGCAGGCAGTTTTAATCAGCTGGGGGCCTGGAGGGAACAAAACGGCAGAGGAAGGGCAAAGCGTTTCTCTGTCTCTTTTGGAGCCAGGGTGTTCTTCTGCCCTTGAATGTCAGAAAGCTAGGTTCTCCAGCTTTTGGACTCTGGGATTCGCACCAGAGTCATCCCCCAAACCCCGACCACTCCAGGTTCTCAGGCGTTTGGCCTTGAAATGAGAGCTATGCCATCAGCTTGTTTATTTGTAAGGGCTTATGACTCGGACTGTGCACCACCATCAGCTTTCCAGCTTCTCCAGTTCAGACGACCATCTGTGGGACTTCTCAGCTTCCATAATCATGTGAGCCAATTTTCCTGATAAATCCCTCTCACATCTCTCTTTGTCTTCCTTCCTTCCTTCCCCCTCCCCCGCCGTGTGCATACACACACACTCACACACACACACACCCCCCCCAGGTATTTAGCAGTGCTTTGCCCATGGTAGACAATCTGTATTTGTTTACCTAATAAATATACCAGTTTATTAATGTCGCAGGCCTACTGCCTCTCCTATATACTTAGGCAGAAGAAAATGAATTCCATGTCTCTGCAATTATAAAACCTCAGAACCTTGGAAACTCTTACATGTAGTTTATTTTCTAAACCACTTCTGTTCTTGCTGTATCTTTAGAAGTAGAATGGAAGGGTGGTAAAGGAATTTATGAAGGTGGGGCATTAATATTGTTTTCTCCAGGAGGAATAGTCATTAAATAATCTGCTGAAAGCGAAGAAACTGCATGTGTTAGTGGTTATGACCGTTTACACAATGACTGTACTTCTTTCTGCAATACAGTTGAATATTAGGCTCCTTGGCAGGCAAACCTACTGGGTTTGCCTTTCTACTTTGTGTTGGGAAAATTTAACTTTCTAGTTTATGTTTGAAAAGTCCTTGGTTTTACATAACAGGTGTGGCTCCCAAAAGTGTCTATTGTGATGGTGTTAATCACTTTCAAATACAAATTTGTGTTAATCACTTTCAAATACAATGAAGGAATTCAGCATTTTTTTAAAATTAAAAATACACTAACTCGAAGATCTCTAAATTAGTTGCAAGCACTAGAAAAACCTCCAGAGCCTCAATAGCAAATATTAGTCAAACTGCTGTATTTGATGTTGTGTTTACATGTTTCTTCTCTTAGAACACCCAATAAAGAATATGTTATCCATTTGCATTACTGACACAGAGACTATATATAGAGAGGGATCTCCTACCACTTCTGTCTTTCTGGAGAACCCTGAGTAAAACAGTCCTGAAGGAGCAGAGAGAGGAAAGGATATTCCAAGAATCATATTTCCAGTGATCTCCATAGCTGTAGAAGGCCACCCAGTAACTGACGAGAGAAGCAGCAGGGGTGGGAAAAAATGCTTTGACATGCCCTCCTCCGATCCTATGACCTGTAACTGCTTCAGTAAGAAGAGTTACAGGTCATAACTGCTGAACCTGATGGGACAACAGGAGAAAGAATATCAAAAGAACCTGGGAATAGAGTCGGTAGAGATCAGCCTCCCAGGGCACAGTAGAGAAAGATAAGCAGAAGCAAAGGAGAACTGACACAGTCGAATATCACAAAGCCACCCATCACTGGACATGAAAAAGTACTGATTTAAAAGCAAAACTTAATTATATTGAATCCATTTCAACTACTTACTAATTAGGTAAGATTAGATAATTAAACACTGTGACTCTATTTCATCAATGAAAATGGATATTAATGCATTTCTCATTGGGTTCTCTTAAGAGTTGGGAGAAAAGTGTGTAACTAAGTATAATATCAGAAATATAAAGATTTGATTAACACTGACTGTGATGATGCTATTTGTTACTGAGGCTCTGGAGGCTTTTCCAGTGTGGCAGCTATTCTAAAGAGCCCTTTAAAGTATTCATTAGGTAAACAAATGCTGAGCATCTACCATGGGCACAGTGCTACTACGTTGCTAGGTATCTTGGATGTAACAGTGTTCCCAAGCAACCTGGACTTCAACAGAAGTTTATAGTCGAGTAGAGTTACTCATACAAATACGTATTTTATTTTATTTTTTGAGACGGAGTCTCACTCTGTCACCAGGGAGGAGTGCAATGGCACGATCTTGGCTCACTGCAACCCCCACCTTCCAGGTTTGAGCGATTCTCCTGCCTCAGCCTCCTGAGTAGCTGGGTCTACAGGCACACACTATCATGCCTGTCTAATTTTTGCATTTTTAGTAGAGATGGAGTTTCACTATGAGGGCCAGGCTAGTCTCAAACTCCTGACCTCAAATGATCTACCCGCCTCGGCCTCCCAAAGTGCTGAGATTACAGGTGTGAGCCACCACACCCAGCGACAAATTCATCTTTTAAATTGTGAAAGATACCGTAAAAAATCATGTTACGATTTTTTGGTTTTAATATACTGAAGCATACCAAAAGGGCTCTAACTGAGATAGGATGATCAGAAAAGGTCTAAGGAGGGACAGTTGAGACCAAACACTGCAGAATGGTGAATATGACAGGTTGGGTTGTGTAGGAAGGAGGCTGGGACTGGGGAGAGTGGAAAGGAAAAACATCTGTGCAAAGGTCCTGAGGTTAGAATGACCAGAATGAGTCAGGTTTTTGTGAGCAACTGAAAGGAGCCCAGCATGAGCACAGCATAAGGAGTAAAGGTGTGTGTGCTGGGTGGGGGAGGGGGAGTAAAGGAAGAGATAAGGTTGGAGGTAGGTGAGGACCCTGTCATGCAGTGTTATACCGTAAGACACTGTTGAGTTCGAAATTTGGTCTAAATGAAGAGAAAAACCAATGAAGCATTTCACGCAGGGAAGTAGTAGGGTCTCGTTTACGTTTTCAAAGGCTTACTCTGGCTTTCTAGGGCAGAGCAGGTTGGAAAGGGGCAAAAATAAATGTGGACATCAATTAGGAAGCTGTATGAATGGACAAGGCCAGAGGTGATGGTGCTTTGACCAGGTCAGTGTTAATGAGGTTGTCTTAAATCTACATCAGTAACAAATTTGATAAACTAGATGAAAATCTATTGTCTAAAAAGAAGGTAGCCTAAACTATAATACCGGGATGTTGTAAGGATTGAATAAGATGTATGCAAACATAGGTCAAAGCCGCAGCTATATACTAAGTATTCAAAAAAAATTCCTCCCTGTTTTACGTATTCCAGACTGTTGGTTTTTTGAGGATATTTATGTTATTCTTGTTTGAATCTACCAGGCTTCTAGTATTGTGCTTTCTGAATGACTGCATATCACATAACTGCAAAATACTATATCTTTTGGAAACAACATTCTAAGTCAGGAGGGAAAAAGCCTAGCAAACACGTTTCACTTCTAAATTCTTGATTTGAATTTCTTCTGTTTCCTCTTTGAACTTAGATACCGTAATTCCAAGGGCTCCTTAGAGGCTGTTTTGTGGAATGCTAAAGGCCATCTGAAATTTAATTTTGTTGTTGTTGTTGTTGTTGTTGGAATGAAACATCATTCTGCACTTGCAGAATTACCCTTTAACAACTACAAAGTGCTTTTCAAATGAAGATGTAGCCCGCTGATGAATTTGAAGAAGAAATGAAGGAACTGGATGCTATATATGTCTATATGCAGTAGGCGAGTGAATTGGGAAGATGCAAAAGGATGAAATAGCAGAGTTTCCACCCCATCTTACCATCATTTTGTATTGTAAAAGTTAACTTTTTTCCAGAATGTCTTGGAATCATGTCAGTTAAAACAAAATGCAGCTGGATCCATTTGCTTTACTTTCTTCACAAGAATATAAGAAAGCTATGAATCTGGGAATCTAATACCTCATGGTCTCCTTTCAAAAGGCATTGCCTATTACATTGGGTGTTTTTTTGTTTTCGTTTTTAATGAGGATGTTGAATCTACTCTGTAAATTACTTCATCAAATTGTGCATTTAAAAGTAATTGATAATCCTGAAAAAGCATTTTCATAAGCAACACATCTTAATAATTACTAAAGTATCCGATAAGGAAATAATAGATTTTCCCATGGTAAATCAGGCCAATAACAAGTCAGAACAAAACTATTTCTAAGAAGGAAGTGAAAGAGTTTCTTTGAGTATCATACAGTAGCATTACTCGTTATATTGTGGCATGACACTAAAGACAATATCTTAGGTCAAATTTTGGATATAATCAGGACTCTTTCTGAAAAAAATAATTGTCCATAAACCACATACATGGTTTAGGAATGAACCCTGAGTAGAACAAATGGAAGATTATATGCTTTTTTATGATATACTGTCTGTAAGCTAGGTGAATAGAAGATGGGTAGATAATTCTTCAGCACCGCTGCTTGCCTGCAGTATTAGTGCACCCTTTTATAATAAGTCACTGTAAAAATTATAATGACCATAGGTCAGTTTATTATTGTAAGCACTAAACAAAAGAATGGAGAACAATCTTTGGCCCAGGTTAGGATCAAAGGCAGAACAGAGCATGCAAGCTACGATTGCAGCCTTTGTCCATTCCGTGACTCTTTTTATACAACATAAATCAACCAATCAGTAAGGATTTATTTGGTGTCAGCGTCATGTTTATTCCCATTTTAAGTGCATTGAAGTTGATAGAGAAAAAAATAACTGAAAATAATAGTTGGTTCATGATATTCATTCACTGAATTTGCTGAATGTATGAAGGAAATATTGCCTTTCTGGGAAATTGTTGTGTGTTTTCAAAAATCTTAGTTTAGATTTTTCTTCTACCACTACCATCCACTACAAACGCTGGATGTTCCAAATCTGCTTTCCTATGTGGCTGTACTAACACACTTACTTTTTAAATGAATCTTTGTACATGTCACATTTTATCTTAGTTAACCATGTACATGTCTGTTTTTATAAGAAACAATGTCTCATTCATTTTTATATCAGTGCTTAATACAATAGTTGGAACATTAGATGCTTCATAAAATTATTAATTCATTTATAAATTCATATGCTTATGTATTAGATGAGAACCTGCTATATATGAGCCCCTATGCTATGTATTGAAAAGGTACCTGTCACAGTCACCAAAACTCTGTAGCTACTCTAGATAGTTTACTCTCATTAATGCACTGATCAACATAAGATGCAACTATTCTGTCAAACCATTAAGAAAAAGATAAGCCAAACATTTACAACTGGTAGTTATTCGAGACAGAAATGTGAATCCTGAAGCCAAATGATACATTTTTAAATGTATTCTTTGCTTTTGGTAGCATTAACATCTTAATTATTATTCAGATATTCTACTAGGTCTACATACACAGCTAGCCAACTAATCATGATCATATGAGTTGTTTTTTTTGGTTTTATCTTGGAACTTCATGAGGAGGGCCATAATGTTGATTGAAAATCAGTTTTCAATATAACATATTGTCTTCTGTACTGGGAGGCAGTATGCAAATTTTAGTTGCATAGACACCGTTCTCAGCCTTCCTGGGTTTAACCTTAACAATACCCGTATGACCTTGAACAAAGTACCAGGCCTTGTTATTATTTATTTATTTTTTTGAGATGGAGTCCCACTCTGTCTCCCAGGCTGGAGTACAGCTGTACAATCTCAGCAGCTCATTGCAACCTCCCTCTCCCAGGTTCACGTGATTCTTGGGCCTCATCCTCCTGAATGGCTGAGACTACAGGCGTGCACTACTGTGCCCTGTTAATTTTGTTTGTTTGTTTGCTTTTTTAGTAAAAATGAGGTTTCACTATGTTGGCAAAGCTGATCTCAAACTGCTGACCTCAAGTGATGTGCCCACTCTGGCCACCCAAAGTGCTGTAATTACAGTTGTGAGCCACTGTGCCTAGAAACCTCGTTATGTTTTAACATTTTTTCATATTAGGTAAAGATATTCATGGTACTTACTTCACAGACTTGGTGTAAAGAGAAAATAACACATGGAATGTACCTAGAAAAGTGATCAGCGCATAGTAGATACTCAGTAAACTTTAGCTACCATTATTAGCCATATATTTTTACATTTATTTTTATTAAAAATGTAGATTCTGATATTCCTAGAGTTCCTCCTGATGACAGCTAGACAGTTCTTGGTTTATCAGTCACACCAAGACATTTTTTTACTAAAATTTTTATTTCAAGATTTAGATTAGATTTAGATTTAGATTTAGACTCACAGGAAGTTGGAAGAAATCATGCAGAGTGATAATCCACATCCCTTAACTGTTTCCCCCAGTAGTAACATCTTGTAAAATCATAGTACGATGTCACAGTCATGGCATTGATGACAGTTACAATGCAGCTCCATCATTACAAAGGACCCTCATGTTGCCTTTTATAGCCACTCTCACCCACCCTGACTCCATCTCTCTGTTCCTGATTCCTGTCACCCACTAATTGTTGCCCATTTCTATAATTTAACTCCTTCAGCACCATGTGTTTAAAAAGTTGTCCTTTCTTCATCGAAGTGCTTATATAGCTTTGTGAAAATACAATTGTGCATATTTTGGTGGGTCTGTTTCTGGGTTCTCTATTATGCTATATTGTCCTATATATTTACCCCTCCTTCTTAACTACGTCGTCTTAATATCTGTAGCTATATATGAGGTCTGAATACCAGGTAGAAGCATTTCTCTCATTTCATTCTTCTTTTTTGAAATGTTTTAGCTATTGTGGGACCTGTTCCTTTCCATATGAATTTTATGATAGCTTACCTATGTCTACAAGAAAACATACTATCTTGATAAGCGTCATATTAAAACTATAAAGAATTTGAGGAGAATTGACATACTTACTACGTTTAGTTTTCCTATTCACAAACACAATGCATTTCTTTTCTGATTTCTGTCAGCCTTTAAAAATTTTCAGCATACAGATCCTGTATGTGTTTAGTTAGATTTAAATATAAGTATTTAATTGTTTTATGTGCTTGTAAATGGTACTGTGTTTTTAATTTCAGTTTCTGCATACTCAATCTTAGTATATAGAAATGCAGTTCGTTTTTGTGTATTGATCTTGTAAGATCCCGACACCTCACTGTCCTCGTTATTGCAGTATCTTTGTATATTTGTGGGGTTTTTCTTTGTAAATAATCATGTCATCTGCAAACGCGAACAGTTTTACTTTTTTCAAATCCTTCTTTCTTTTTATTGTCTATTGCATTAGCTAGAATTTTCAACACTATGTAGAATAATACTAGTGAGAGTGAGTAGGTTTGCATTGTTCCCCATCTCAAAGGAAAAACATTGTCTTTCAATATTAAGTATCCTATTAGCTTGTAGATATGTTCTGGATTTTTCAAAAATCATGTTTAGGAAGTTCTCTGTCCCCAATGTGCTAAGAATTTTTATAATAAATGGGTGTTGGGTTTTGCCAAATGCTTTTTTTTTTTTTGGTGGTAACCGACATGATGAGAAGATTTTTATTGGTTTCTAGCACATTACATTGATACAATGAATTCCATTGATTGTATTTTGAATGTTGGACAAGCCTTGAAGACTGTAATAATAGATACATTTAAACTGTTTTAGGATAAGATGAAGTATTTCTAAACATCTCTTGTGCAGCCATAAGATGAAGAACCAATGAAATAAATCTCTTTTAGTCATGGTGTATAATCATTTTTATATATTGCCGAGCTTGGTTGGATAATATTTTGTTGGAATTTTGCTTTCTATGTTCATATAAGATTTTGTTTTGTACCTTTCTTTTTTTAAACTTTTTCCAGTTTTGGTGTCGAGGTAACAGGAACTGTTTCTTCCTCCTAGTTCTAAAAACAACTGATTAAAGTTGACCTTAATTCTTCTTTGAATATTTGGTAAAATTTGTGAGTGATGCCATTTGGGTCTGGAGAGTTTTTAGAGGGGAATTTTTTAATTACGAATTTGTTTAATGGTTAGAGTACCATTATAGAACAGGCTATGTATTTCATCTTGATGGAATTTTTATTATATTTTGTGGAATTGGTCAATTTATTCTGAGTTGTTGAATTTATGAGCCTTAATTTGTTCATAGTGGCTGCAGAATCTGTAGCCTATATCCAATTTATTCCTGCTGTTAGTAATTTGTATCTTCTGTCTTCTCTGTCAGTCTTGCTAGAGGCTTACCAATATCACTGATGTTTTTAAAGAACATTCTTTGGTTTTGTTGTTTTTAAGTTGTTTTCCTATTCTCACTTTTATTTGTACTATTTTCTTCCTTTTGTTTATGTTGGGTTTACTCTCTTTTCTTTTTCTACTCTTTTGAGATAATCAGGACAGTTTTAAGAGTTACAAGTGTTTCTATGAATAAATGCCCTGGGAGAGCAGATATCCACTGGGATTATCAGGCAAATTGGAAAGGCTTGTCACCCCACGTGATGACCTTAGCCAGTGGGACTATGGATTAGATGCATGGCCACTTCTATGTGTATCACAAGAATTCCGGATCAAGATATCTGGGCAGTACTGACCCTTTCACTTCCTGCATGAAGTTTCTCATTACTAATCACAAAAAGCACGAATTGTTACCCTGTTATGTTCCATCGTCCTGCTGCTCTAATATATTCAAGCATGGTCTGCATTGTTTTTTTTTTAGTACCAGGAGATAAGTGCTAATGTTTATAATAAGGTTACAGGTATAGGTGAAAAGTCAGAAATGATAGTTAATATTTGTTGTGCCTCTGTTGTTGAATATGTTTACATCTATAATTTACTCCTCATAACAATATTATGAGTTAAGTATCAAAATCTACATTTTGTAAAAAAAAAAAAAAAAAGGAAATTAAAGCTTGGAGAGGCTAAGTTCCTTGTATGAGAGACATATAGCAAATGGTAGAGATAGGATTTGAAGTGACAGATTCCTAACTCCATCCTACCAAAAAGCTTTCCAGAGCAAGTGGTTTGCATCAACACCTGGTAGCTGTCATTACATACAGAGGAAGGTACTCTGATAATGCAGTCACAACTGTAGTTTCTAGAAAGGACCGGGTATATATCTAATCATGATGAGATATGGTGATGTTGGATTCATATATGTGGTTGTTTGATGAAGGAAAATAATAAATACATTTACATTGTTTAAGGAAAAAAATGGATTTGTTAAATGTCTTTTGTGCAGCCATAAGAACCAATGAAGTAATAGTTAAGCTACATTACCTCAGAAGAGGTAGTTGACCGTGTCCTAAACAATCCATTTTGTAGTTGGGAAATATTACCAGCACATATGTACTGTTTAAACCATAAATTATATACACACAGGGTCATAGGCAAGGGGCATAATCAATAACATATATAGACAAAATTTGGAGATTGAAATGATAAAGATAATCAGTAGAGCCCAGTAGAAAGTGAAGTGAAGGATTTGTGTATGTAATTATATTCAGGGTCTACCAGAATGTATGCAGCTTTATTTTATGTGCTTTAGAAGGAAGCAAGTTATACATTTTCCTGTCTTTCATTCATACTAAGTTGTAGAGAAAACACATTTATTTACTTACTTACATTTAAACATTTATTCCACAGCTTTTAATAAGAAGTGCAATTTTTTGATTAATCTGTATTAAGTGCAAATAACTTAAAATTCACTAATGAAAAGACAACCTAATTTTGAAATGGGCACAGGACTTAAATAGACATTTCTCCAAAGAAGATATACAGATGGTCAATAAGCACATGAAGATGCCTACCATCACTAATTGCTAAGGTATGGCTGTGTCCATACTGACTTGAATTATATCTCCTAGAATTCCCACATGTTGTGAGAGGGACCCAGGGGAGATAATTGAGTCACGGGCGCCAGTCTTTTCAGTGTTCCTCTTGCTGTAGTGAATAAGTCTCATGAGATCTGATGGGTTCATCAGGGGTTTCTGCTTTTGCTTCTTCCTCATTTTCTCTTGACACCACCATGTAAGAAGTGCCTTTTGCCACCTGCCATTATTCTGAGGCCTCAAAAGCCATGTGGAATTGTAGGTCACATTAAACATCTTTTTCTTCCCTGTCTTGTGAATACAGACTAATAATGTAAATTGGAACCAGTAGAGTGGGGCGCTGCTGAAAAGATACCTGAAAATATGAATGCAACTTTGGAACTGGGTAACAGGCAGAGGTTGGAACAGTTTGAAGGGCTTAGAAAAAGACAGGAAAATGTTGAATAGTTTGGAACTTCCTAGAGACTTGTTGAATGGTTTTGCTCAAAATGCTGACAGCAGTATGAACAATAAAGTCCAGAAAGAGGTGGTCTCAGATGGAGATGAGGAGCTTCTTGGGAGCTGAGGCCAAGGTGACTTTGTTATGTTTTAGCAAAGAGACTGGGGGCATTTTGCCTCACCCTAGAGATGTATGGAACTTGAAACTTGAGAGAGATTATTTAGGGTATCTGGCAGAAGAAATTTCTAGGCAGTAAAGCATTCAAGAGGTGACTTGGGTACTGGTAAAGGCATTCAGTTTTATAAGGAAAGCAGAGCATGAAAGCTTAAAAAATTTACAGCCTGACTATGCGAGAGAAAAGAAAAACCCATTTTCTGAGGAATAATTCAAGCCGGCTAAAGAAATTGGCCTACTTAGCAAGGAGACTAATGTTAATACCCAGTACCATGGGGAAAATGTCTCTAGGTCATGTCAAACTCCTTCACAGCAGCCCCTCCTATCATAGGCCCAGAGGCCCAGGAGGAAAAAGTGGTTTTGTGGACTGGGCCCAGGATCCCTGTGCTGTGTGCAGCATAGGGCCTTGGTGCCCTGTGTCCCAGCCCCTCCAGCCATGGATGAAAGGTGCCAATGTACAGCTCACCTGTGGCTTCAGAGAGTGGAAGCCTCAAGACTTGGCAGCTTCCATGTGTTGTTGAGCCTGCAAGTGCACAGCAGTCAAGAATTAAAGTTTGGGAACCTCCACCTAGATTTCAGAAGATGTATTGATGCCCAAATAAAAGTTTGCTTCAGGGGTGGGACCCTCATAGAGAACCTCTGCTAGGGCAGAACAGAAGGGAAATATGGGGTCAGAGCCCCCACAAAGAGTCCCTAGTGGGGTGTTGCCTAGTGGAGCTGTGAGAAAAGGGCCACTGTCTCCAGACCCTAGAATGATAGATTCACTGATAGCTTGCACCATGTGCCTTGAAAAGCCACACACTTAGTGCTAGCCAGTGAAAGCAACCAGGAGGGAGTCTGTACCCTGCAAAGCCAGAGGGGCGGAGCTGCTCAAGACCATGGGAACCTACCTCTTGCATCAGCATGACCTGGAGTCAAAGGAGATCATTTTGGAGCTTTAATGAAAATTTGACTTCCCTGTTGAATTTCAGACTTGCATGGGCCCGTTAACTTCTTTGTTTTGGCCAATTTCTCCCATTTAGAATAGCCATATTTACCCAATACCTGTACCTTTATTGTATCTAGGAACTAACTAGCTTGCTTTTGATTTTACAGGCTCATAGGTGGAAGGGACCTGCCTTGTCTTAGATGAGACTTAGCACTGTAGGCTTTTGGGTTATTGGGTTAATGGCTAAAATGAGTTAAGACTTTGAGGGACTATTGGGAAGGCATGGTTTGTTTTGAAGTGTGAGGACATGAGATTTGGAGGGGCTAGAATGATACGGTCTGGCTGTGTCCCTACCAAATGTCAACTTTAATTGTATTTCCCAGAATTCCCACGAGTTGTAGGAGTGACACAGGGGAGGTAATTGAATCATGGGGCCAGTCTTTCCCATGTTATTCTTGTTATAGTGGATAAGTCTCACAAGATCTGATGGGTTTATCAGGGGTTTCCACTTTCACTTCTTCCTGATTTTCTCTTGCCTCTGGCATCATTCTGAGGCCTCTCCAGCCATGTGGAAGTATAAGTTCAATTAAACCTCTTTTTCTTCCCAGTCTTGGATATGTCTTTATCAGCAGGATGAAAATGGACTAATACACTAATCATTAGTTAAATCCAAATCAGAACCACAATTATATACCATTTTATACCCATCATATGACTGTCATCAGCAAAACCCAGAAAATAACAAATGTTGACAAGAGTGTAAAGAGACTGGGACCATTGTGCATTGCTAGTAAATGGAAAATGATGTAGCCACTGTAGAAAATAATGTGGCAGTTCACCAGCAAATCTTACATAAAATTACTATATAATCAGAAATTTCACTACTGTGTATATACCCAAGAGAATCAAAAGCTGGATTATAAACAGATGTTTGTGTACTGCTATTTTTAGCAGTATCGTAAAGAATAATCAAAAGGTGGAATCAACCCAAGTGTCCATCGACAGATGAATAGAAAAAAAATGGTGTGTACACACAATGGAGTATTATGTAGCCTTAAAAAGAGATGAAATTCTGACACACACTGTGACATGAATGAACCTTGAAGGCGTTACTCAAAGTGAAATAAACCAGCCTCAATAAGACAAATACTGTGTAATTCCATTATATGAGGTACCTACAGTGTTCAAATTTATAGTGACAGAAAGTAGAATGATGGTTGTCAGGGGCTTGAAAGAGGAGAGAATGGAGAGATACTGTTTAGTGCATATGGAGTTTCTATTTGAAAGATGAATAAGTTCTAGAAAAGAATGGTGGTGATGGTTGCCCAACACTGTCAGTGTACTTGATGCCACTGAACTGCACACCTAAAAATGATTAAAATGGCAAATTTTGTTATATATATTTCACCAAAATTTTAAAATGTTAACATCATTGTCTCTCTAGCACCCTCCCCTGATTTAGCAGCATAAACCATCAACTTAGCAAACTAAAACCCAGTAAACTGACGTTTCATTTATTTCCTGCAAAGGGTCTGTAAATTCTCTTTAGCCCCTATTTTAAAAATCAAGTTAGTTTGTTGGCTTGCTTCTCTCCCTTAAAAATAGCATGGGTTATTGTTGAATGAGATAACATGAAGTGTAGCTATTAAAAATATTTCATGTGTTGGGGGTTTTTGTGCTTGGCACTCTACTCACGTTAGCTCATGTATTCCCTAACACAATTCTGTATCATGCACCAATAAGCTAACTAAGGCATGAAGGGTTGTAATAAATTTCCTGAAGACGGTAAACCAGTATATGGTGCATCTAGAATTTAAACCCAGGTAGTACAACTCTAGAAACTCACCATTTATTCATTAATTATCTGATTAGTTAACTTGTAACCATGAACATTACTCTTGATCTTGTTGAGCTTTTGTTTTTTCATGGGTAATTTTGTTAATTATTTTTTTTTTTGAGACGGTCCAGTCTTGCTCTGTCACCCAGGCTGGAGTACAGTGGTACAATCTCCACTCACTGCAGCCTCCACCTCCTGGGTTCAAGCAGTTCTCTGCCTCAGCCTCCTGAGTAGCTGGGATTACAGGTGCCCAGTACCACACTCGGCTAATTTTTGTATTTTTAATGGAGATGACCTTTCACCATGTTGGCCAGGCTGGTCTCAAATTCCTGACCTCAGGTGATCCACTCGCCTCAGCCTCCCAAAGTACTGGGATTACAGGCATGAGCCACCGTGCCTGGCCAAAAACTTTCTTGCCTTTAACCACATGCCAGAAGTGTGATAATCAATTTTATTCATTATTTCAAGCTTCTGTATCTCCAGAGCCTACAACAATACCTGGCACATGATGTGTGTTCTATAACTTTAAATAAATGAATAATGGAAAAAGAATATGTGCTTAATAAGTAAGAAATGGAATATATTTCCAGTTTTGTGGCCAGAAGCCATTTGTATCTCCTTTGTGTGTCTAGGACCCATTGGAACACAATGCAGCCTAGTTAATATTCAGACAAACTGCAAACTAATAAATATTAAATTTCCCTAAGTTTCCTGTTACCTGACAGTACTTCACTGATATCCATACTGAAACGGGCCAGCTCCACATCAGGATGTGGTTGGGAGGAGGCTGTGTACTGATCTAAGAAAGGAATCTGATGAAAATATGTTTTACTGCATTGTTCAAGGAGATAGTATATAAAACTCTGTATATAAAAGTGTACCTCTAAATCTAATCTGAATATTTAATTTTAAATTAGTGCTGTACTTTTTTTTTTCTTTTCTTTTTTTTTTTTTTTTTTTTTTTTTTTTTT
>NW_022436974.1:20656246-20660393 GCF_009761245.1 Sapajus apella
AGTAGAGATGGGGTTTCACCATACTGGTCAGGCTGGTCTTGAACTCCTGACCTTGTGATCTGCCTTCCTCAGCCTCCTAAAGTGCTGGGATTACAGGCTTGAGCCACCATACCTGGCCTAGTGCTGTACTTTTACCTTTAAAATGAAACTCAGAAAGGATGGCATAATTCCAAGAAAAAAAATTTGGAAACTTCCTTCCAATGCATTCCTTAACAACAATAATACAGGGAGGTGCTGTTTTAAAATAATTCAGGGGCCAAATGGAAAGTTTGTAGATATTGGTCACTGTCTTGGTGCAGTCTGCAGAATGGGTCACAGGGGGACAGTTTTCACACTGAAGAAAAAGACTGAGTATTCTGTTCTTGATGGTAAGGCTAATGAAAGGCAAATGGAGAAATAAGGCAATTTTGTCTCGCTTCACACCAGGAAAAAGGAAAGGACACATACACAATCAGACCAAAAATAAATGTTTTGTTTAAGTAACCAGATTCTTGAGGCAAAAGCAATTCTTTGTACTTTCCTGTGTGAGAAATTATCTATCTCATTCATGTAAAATTGGTTTTGTTACCATTGTCGAGATACTTACACAACAATGGTTTTTATTTTCAGGAGAATAGTGAGTTCATTTCTATTTATTTGTTCTTTCGTTGGTTGGTGGGTTGTTAGGAGGGAGCAGGTGGGAAGGCTGGCTAGATAATTGTCCCAATCAATTACTTTTCTCCAGTGTGTAGGGTTGCTCTAAATAAGGATAGTAGAGTGATCAGGCAAGTTACCAGGGTTGCCTGCTTCCCAGGTAATAAACTTCAAATTTGACAAATAGCCATGGGCATTTCATTCTTAATGCCATCAAAATGAATGGTGTCTCTCTAGTTTATTGGACCTTCTACATTAAAAAATGAGACAGAATGTGAGCATAGCTTTAAATTATTAAAATGGAGAAGATTTATGTTTATACCTTGCATAAACAGGTTTATAGGATGCGTTCTAAAATGTGAAAAACAGAACATAGCAAAGTAATTATGCTGGTGATAAAGGGAGATATTGCTTAAATTGTGTTTTTCTAATTTGTATAAAATTTATATGTTGTGTTGACTGAAACTAGAAAAATAATCACATATAGTATGTGATTATACATTTAGACATTTACACTTGTGTTTGTATTTGGGGAAAAAGACTACAGGTAAATGCATCCATATTAATCATATTTCTGAATTGTGGAATTACAGTATTTTTTTCTTTGTATACTTCAAATTCATAAAATACTGGATAAGCAGGAAGAATTACTTTTATAATGAGTTATGATGGGAAGTTTGTTTGAGATGCAGGCTCATTTTTCCCATGTAGCAAAGGAGTGGGCCTTGACCTAATCAGAGCTAAGTGTTGTTTTTGTTTTAACTTATATCAGTCTGTTGATTTCATTTATATGAAAAGCACAAGGTGCGTCCCAAGTTCAAAAAGCAAATGAAATCATTACCCTTTACTTACCTTGCTGTCAATTCAATAAACTAAAAAGAAAGAGGATATTTATTGTGAAAGGCATGAAGATCCATTCAACAACCATACATTGAGAATATAATATGTGCAAGGAATTATTCTAGGCGAAGCAGGGAGTACAGCAGTGAAAAACACAACAGAAAGAACTTCCTTTAAAAAGCTTACATTCTAACAGGAGGAGAAGACATTAGAACACCAACTGCATATTACATTAGAAGATAATACATGCCATGGAGATTATAAAATATAAAGCTGATTACAGGAAGTGAATTTGGAAAAGGAGTGAAATTTTAAAATGGCTAGTTGCTAGTCAGAGTAAGCTTTATTGAGATTTTTTAAAATTTGATAACATTTTTACAACTTTATGTTTAATGAATATATAACACACTGTCAGTATTTAAAGTGTAAATGAGATGAATTTGACATATACATGTGCCCATTAAACAATCACCACAAAGGAGATAGTAAACATATCCAACACTCCCAAAGCTTTCCAGTTCCCCTCTTAGGTGTGAAGTACTGAGCCACGTTCATACACACAAACACGCACTGGGCTGTCTCATTGTTTCTGGAGCATTTGTTCAAAATGTTCTCCTTATGTCCATGAATTGTCTAAGAACTTTATTAAAACTTAACTAATATATGTGTATATAGCTATATTAGTACTATATTGTCTTAATTACTGTAACTTTATGAGTCTTGAAACCAGGTGCTGTTCTCCAAATTTGTTGCCTTTCAAAGTAACTTGCCATTGTAGTTCCTATGCACATCTATGTAAATTTCAGAATTTTACTTTGTCAATTTCTAAAAGAAATCCAGCTGTGATTTGATTAGGCCTGTTACAGATCAATGTGGGAAGAGTAGACATCTTAACAATATTGAGGTGTATGACTCGTGAATTCCATTTATTTGTTTCTTATTTATCTCAGCAATATTTACTAGTTTTCAGATGTTTTGCTTTTCCTTTTTTTTTCTTGAGATGGTGTTTTGCTCTTATTACCCAGACTGGAGTGCAATGGCACAGCCTCGACTCACTGCAGCCTCCGCCTCCTAGATTCAAGCGAGTCTGCTGCCTCAGCCTCCCAAGTAGCTAGGATTACAGGCATGCACCACCATGCCTGGCTGATTTTGTATTTTTAGTAGAGATGGGGTTTCTTCTTGTTGATCAGGCTAGTCTCAAACTACTGACCTCACGTGATCCACCTGCCTCAGCCTCCCAAAGTACTGGGATTACAGGTGTGAGCTATTGCGCCTGGCCCTGTTTCACTTTTTTCAGGTTTACGCGTAAGTACTACACATTTTGATATTTATAATAATATCAAAATTGCTGTAATATTATTGTAAATGTTGTCTTAATTTTTTTCCTCCATTGATTATCAGATACCTTTAAATCATAATTTAATTGAATGATACAACTGGATTTTGGAAAAAGCATACATGTATATGTTAAAATAACATATTTCTTTGTGTGTTTGGCAGACTGACTCTGCTATCATATCATGTGTTTGTCCATATTCTCACTGATGATAAAGACATACTCAAGACTGAGAAGAAAGAGAGGTTTAATTGGACTTACAGTTCCACATGGCTTGGGAGGACTCAGAATCATGGTGGGAGGCAAAAGGCACTTCTTACATGGCAGTGGCAAGAGAAAATGAGAAAAAAGCGAAAGCAGAACCCCCTGATAAATCCATCAGATCCCGTGAGACTTATTCACTATCACGAGAATAGCACAAGAAAGTCTGGCCCCCATGATTCAGTTGCCTCCCCCTGGGTCCCTCGCACTGCAAGTGGGAATTCTGGCAGATACAATTCAAGTTGAGATTTAGGTGGGAACATAGCCACCTAAATCTTTACATATCATATCATAATGTAAAATTGCACTCAATACCATTCAGCCTGGTCTCAAGGACAATATATCAAAATATATGGCATGTTTCAGTTTATTTAGCATCAGAAAACTCTCAAATTGCAGTTACTTTGAGAAACCTGGAATAATAAAATAATATAAATACCAGCTTATGGGCCAACATACGACTGTAAATGACAATTTTTTAAATGCCAATCTAACCATTTTTTAATTCTATATTTATAGTCTCAATTTTTTTCTCCTCTTGAAACTCAGTCTTTTTTAAAATTTATTTTTTATTTCAGTATGTTTTTGGGAAACAGGCAATGTTTGGTTACATAAATAAATAATTTAGTGGTGAGTTCTGAGATTTTGGTGCACCCATCACCCAAGCAGTGTACACTCTACCCAATGGGTAATCATTTTTTCCCTCACCCCACTCCCACCCTTTCCCCCAAGTCCCCAAAATACATTGTATTATTATGCCTTTGTATCCTCATAGCTTAGCTCCCACTTATGCGTAAGAATATTTGATATTTGGTTTTCCATTCCTGAGTTATTTCACTTAGAATAATAGTCTCCAGTTCCATCCAGGTTGCTGCAAATGGCATTGTTTCATTCCTTTTTATGTCTGAGTTGTATTCCATATTATAATATAAACCACATTTTCTTTATCCCCTTGTTGACAGGTGGGTATTCGGGCTGGTTCCATACTTGTGCAATTGCAAATTGTGCTCCTATAAACATGCATGTGCAAGTGTGTGTGTGTGTGTGTGTGTGTGTGTGTGTGTGTGTGTGTGTGTG